>NW_019396091.1:189899-319390 GCF_000591075.1 Eurytemora carolleeae | reverse complement strand
GGGTCTGTCCTACTCCTAGAGAACGATTTTTGGACCCCACCTATCAATTTTGGACATGACCACTTATTTTTCAGTAAAATTATTATTATTTATTTTTTATTATTTTAGAGTTATATATAGTGTATAAAGTGATGGTGGGGGTCGATCTAATTAACGAACTTTTACGTAAATCAGGGTGGAGGCCGGGGGGCGTTTTGTCTAAAAGATGGGTGCTTAAAGCTATTAAAGAATTTGAATTATAGTTATTAAACATACTGTTGTTTCATAACTACGATTCCAATTCGGAATGTGTTCGAAATGGAACGGAATAAGTTCTAAAATGGAACGAGATGAAAAACCCAGTCATTCAATGTGTCACTATTTCTAACACTCGATATTAGAACTTGGCCAAAAGCCCGTTTTGGAACTAATAACATCTAAATTGCTAAAATCATTGAATACGCATTTTCAAGTGAACAATTATGACAAAATCTTAGTTGAGCCTTGTGGTTGACCCCGTATAATGTTTAGTAATTAATTTGGATTTGACAATTTTTGTTTTATTTATTACCCAAAGTAAAGCTCGTTAAAAGTATTTTTTCATGGCTTGATTTAAGAACATAGTTAACATTATTTCTTTTGATCACTTTAGTTTTCAGTTTTGTCGAAAATTTAAAAAAGTCGTTAAATCTAAATTTTTTATTTTTATTTTCAGATACAAAGCAGAATGGCTGATTCTAAGTACATTAAAGCCCGAGGCCTTCCCTGGTCCGCCACCGCCGACGAAGTCGTCGAGTTTTTCCATGACAGCCAAGTAGTCGGCGGCAGTGCCGGTGTTCACTTCGTCATGTCAATGGACGGACGACCCTCTGGAACCTGCTACGTAGAAGTATCCTCTCAGGAGGATGTAGACGGAGCTCTAGCGAAAGACAAAGCTAAGATGGGAAAGCGATATATTGAGGTGTTCGAGGCCAGCTACAGGGATGTGCAGGCCGACCTCAACAAGGGTAAAGGTAACAGTGTAGTTGGGGTGGATGATGATGCTGTAGTTAAACTAAGGGGACTACCATTTAGCGCCACTAAATCCGACATTGCGGATTTCTTTCTGGGGCTGGAAATCGAGGAGAATGGGATTATGCTGGTGAACGACTTCCAAGGGAGACCCAAGGGAGAGGGATTTGTCCAATTCACAAAGACCGAATGGGCTGTTAAGGCACTGGATAAAAATAAATGCAACTTGGGGCACAGATACATTGAGGTTTTCCCCTCCACAATGGAGGAAGCAAGATTATCCCAAAACCAAATGGCATATTCGGGGCCCATGAGAGGAGGGAGACCCGGAGGACCAATGAGGGGAGGTATGGGAATGCGACCAGGACCCTATGATAGAATGGGAGGTTACGGGGGAGGTATGGGAGGTGGACGAGGAGGTTACAGCGGAGGAATGCGCGGAGGATACGGTGGCTACGGAGGATATGGAGGAGGAATGGGAATGGGAGGCATGGGAGGAGGAATGGGTGGAGGCATGGGTATGGGAATGGGTGGCGGTATGGGAGGTGGTATGGGAGGACCCATGGGTGGCGGTGGGCGTGGGGGTAGAAGCATCAAAATGCGGGGACTTCCATTCCGTGTTACCGAACAGGAAATTGCCGAGTGGTTCAGCTCAGTGGCTGACCCCGTCGATAT
The DNA here is from genome assembly GCF_000591075.1 of Eurytemora carolleeae. NCBI lineage: Eukaryota > Metazoa > Arthropoda > Copepoda > Calanoida > Temoridae > Eurytemora > Eurytemora carolleeae. The sequence continues at coordinate 317,725 of NW_019396091.1, read as the reverse complement.
TTATATCAAGTACAACAGCGAGGGTCGTCCGAGTGGGGAAGCGGAGGTTACTTTCGGCTCAGACTCCGACGCGAAAAGAGCGATGCAGAAAGATAAACAAAATATGCAGCATCGATACATTGAACTCTTCTTGGAGTAAAATCAAGGGATTCTGGGGACAAGGATAAACCGGGATCTTGAGCCAACTTTCAGGTTCATCATTCTACTTTCCGGGAGCCGCGGGGCCTTTAAACCGGGTTCTAGGACTTTCCCCCTGGGAACTGGGACCTTGATCATCTTTAAAGGGAACAGGGAACGGGACCTTCATCTTGGAACTGGGACCTGGGAACAAGGATCTGGGACCTACTTAATGGGACCTGGGAACCGGGACCTATCGTATTATGGTTTACATATTTTTAAGCATTAATTTTTTTTCTGTTCACATCATTATTTTTTAAGCTGCTTTATCTCCGAACGTGTTGTAAATTTCTCAGACGAATTAAAACTGAATTTATTTGAGAACTGTCTTTTCCAGAAGAATGAGTTGTTAAAGATGGAGGATCAGGTTGAGACGCAGGATGAGCAGGGGTTCTGGAGCAGAGCACAGAAACCTCTTCCTGTTCAGAGGATTCTCAAGGAGACAGGACAGAATAGACGGAACAAACCTACAATCAAGGTTGCTTCCTCCTCTCCGAAACAGTCCATGCATGATAAGGAAAACGTTCAAGTTCTAACCAAGATAGCGGAGAAGAGGTTAGCCAATAACAACACAGTTTGCGTTTTTTATCCCCCCCCCCCCCTTCATATTTCTTAACCTATTTTTCCAGGTTAGGGTAGGCTAATGTAGACACTAGACAGAATATAGTCATGCGAGGTTTCAAAGAGATATGAGAAGGAAGGGGGGGGGGGGGTCCAAATCATCTACGCGCCAAGCAATCCTTAAATATAAAATACAGATTCTTCAAATTGATTTTTAATTTTAACTCTAAATTTTTTTTAATATGTTTTTCTTTAAGATTGGTGTCTCTGAGCTCCCGAAACATGAGTAAGGAATTGTGTGAGACCAGTGATTGGGTGGTTCAAGAAGCCTTATCCAGTACACTTGCAGTACAGCAGGTCAGTACAAACCTATTTATCCAGTACACTTGAAGTACAGCAGGTCTGTTTAAACCTATACATTTAGTACACTTACAGTACAGCAGGTCAGTACAAACCTGTATATCCAGTACACTTGCACTACAGCAGGTTGGTACAAACTTTTCAATTCAGTACACTTGCAGTATAGTATAAATGTAACTGTAAATATATGACTATTTTGGTGATTTTAAACCGTCCTTTATCTAAAGACATTTTAAAGTACTTAGGAGAAAGTTTACTTGTCCTTGTATTTTTAGAAATGTTACGCTTTCCAGAGAGATTATACCGTTCTTATATTTAGAGACATGTTGAGTACTTCAGAGGGATTAAACCGTCCTTGTATTTACAGATATGCTCGAGTACTTCGGAGAGATAAAACCATCCTTGTATTTTTAGACATGTTAAGCTCTCAAAAGAGATTAAACTGTGCTTGTATTTATAGACATGTTTAATACTCCGGAGAGATTAAACCTTCCTTGTGATTGTAGGCATACTTTAGTACTCCGCAGAAATTAAACCACCCTTGTATTTTTAGACATGTTAAGCTCTCAAAAGAGATTAAACCGTCCTTGTATTTTTAGACATGCTTTAGTACTTCGCAGAGATTAAACTGCCCTTGCTTATATTGACAAGTTGAGAAAACCACAGAGAATAAACCTTCCTTGTATTTATAGACATCCTTGCAACTTGAGTACTGCAAAGAGATAAAACCGTCATTCTATTTACAGAAATGTTTAATACTTCGTAGGGATTAAACCGTTTTTGTATTTTTAGACATGTGTAATACTCCATAGAGATTAAACCGTGCTTGTATTTTTAGTCATGCTTGAGTACTCCAGAGAGATTAAAACCGTCCCTATTCTCTGCATCCAATCTTAGGCAGAACACCATTTTATAAATTTTCAAACTTTTAAATTGTTCCTACATATAAATAGCCTACTTATTTGTCTCGCAGTTCTTCATAGCCGTGTTGGGGATAAGTTTCTTACGATGGTTGCAAAACCCTTTGGTTCAGTAGATGTAGGGGGGCAATATTTAACCGTTTCTTGATCTAAAATTGAGATTCCGTTAAGCTTTTCATATTGCTAATAAAATAATTTGGTTTTGAATTTAGTTGCATCAGCTTACTAGTCAATGCATCAAATTCACCTCAGGTAATTTTTCTCCATGTTCTCCTTTAGTTCCAATAAATTATCTTATTTTCTCCATGTTCTCCTTCAGTTCCAATAAATTATCTTATTTTTTCCTTATGTTCTTCTTCAGTTCCAATCAATTATATTATTTTTTCCTTATGTTCTTCTTCAGTTCCAATCAATTATCTTATTTTTTCTTAATGTTCTCCTTCAGTTCCAATCCCAATCAATTATCTTATTTAATCGTTTTCTCCATGTTCTCCTTCAGTTCCAATAAATTATCTTAGTTAACGGTTAAAATTTTAGGCCAATATTATTAGTTTTTCTCTTTTTTAAGGATTGTAACTTAAAAACACCAAATAGAAGAGAAGGTTTAGTTAATTCTGGTGTTTTCAGCACCCCTAGTACAGGTAAAATTTCTATACTTTACAACCCGACCAAAAAATATCATTAACTAAGTACCTCATAATAGACACTAGAACATTAATATCTTCAAGAAGCAAAACTTATCAGAAAACTGGAATGAATTTATTATTACGCAATGCGAAGCGACCTGAAATTTCAGATTTAATGAATTGTTTTAAAGTTTCATAATCACTGTTTTCAGGAACATCTTGCAGTAAAACCCCGAGCTCAATTCGGACACCAAACACAGACTCAAGCGGTCACTCTGGTATTCGATACAATCCGTTTGATAATCATCAAACCTATGATTCCCTGAAGCTCCCAACCTTGTCTCCGAGCGTGTTTAACGTCGTCCTCTCCCCGTCTAGCGAGGATACTGTAAACGGAAGGTTCTGGAGCATAGAACAGCAAGCAGACCTGTATCCAACTTCAATATCGGACGATTCTCCGTTAAAACAATCAATCCGCCATAAAAACTATCGAGAGGAGTTGGGATCTAAGGCCCAGGAACAGATAGAAATATATTTTCAAAACTATCATGATATCACCTCCCCTCCAGAACTTGCTCCCACCGGACCTTTATTGATAGAAAGCCCGGACGCGTCCTACACCCATCCGGAGTCAGGGAACTCGTCTAAATGGACCCAGACCTGTATCACTCTCCCCCCTGTTCTACCTCCCCAGGTGGAGCAGGTTCTGCGACAGTTTAATTTTATCACGGATATATCCGAGGAACCAAACAATCTGTCCAACTCAACATTGCGCCGTAAACTGTTTAATGTTGATATGCTGAGCGATGAGTCCCAACACCAGTCTTCCTCAGAGGAGGAGGAGGAGGATTCTCCCTGCAAGTTGATGACTCCAGGAAAAGTCCTAAGAACCCCTGTCACTTCTAAAAGTACTAATAGCGCTCAATGGAGTAGTTCTCCTTTGAGAACCCGACTCCGAACCTCGTTCTCCTCTGCGGATCTCCACTCTCCAATGTTCTCTCCAATAGCGAAGGATCGTGCCTCCCGGAGCCTGAATCAGTCCGATGATGAGGACCTTGAACCTGAACCTTGTAATAAGCGAGAGTCCACGGGTAAGATTTCTTCTGTCTCTTTTCGTAATTTTTATTTTAAAAGATCCAATAATTTGCAAAAAGTTAATGTTAGCGTAAAAGGTCTCGTATGAAATAAGCATTGATCTTTTAATGAACCAATGGGTTTATCTTCATACATTTCAGAATTTAAAAAGATATTTTTTCATCTCCTTCTCACTTGTCTTCCAAAAATCTGTTCACTGATCTCAATCAGTACCAAGGGTGTAATGCAAGGAAAGTTAATTGCAGTTGCGTATACTCTGTGTACATATTGAAACCAGTTCTCTTTGGGCGGAATTTGTAAACAAGAATAGATGCATCAGTGTTCGTTTAGTATCCGAGGAGTTTAAAAGCATTAAATTTGATAATTTTGATAATTCACATAATAGTTTTCTATGACCAGAATATTTCATTGATTTTTTTATGTGATGGATCCCATGTCAGGCTGTAACATCCATCTTGTGTTTTCATTACCGCCCAGAGACAGTACACTGCAGAACAAAAGATGCGTACACTTTTGAAATAACTTTCTTTGCATTACATCTTTGAATCAGCATACATTCAGTGCTAAAAAAAGAGTGAACAAAAAACTGGAATCCTTGAAAAAAAAATTGTAGTTTCAGGTTTGGACCGAAGTGAGATGTTCAAAACTGCTGAACTCCTGGTGTTCTCCGAACCTGATGATGAGCAAGATATTGTGGTGGATGAGACTAGATTTTACATGGATACAGATAGTAATAGTGGAGTAGGTTGGGGTCTAACCCTACCTAGTCTAGCAGAGGATAGTAATATAAATACAGAGAGTAGAGTAGATACAGGATATACAACCAGTACAATATCTTCAATTCATCCTTCAAACCTTCAGGTAGGAAAGGGACTGGACACGTAATTTAAAGTGACCCTCCTTCTTCGTCTACTAAAAATCAGAAATTCCGAAACTTGTGTTTTTCTACTTAAAAGTTCATTTTTTCAATGGCGGTTTCTTTATAATAAAGCTGTCCAAACAGCTGGACCCAATTGGTGAAATTTTTTTTAAGAGGAACCCATGAGTATTGAGTAATACGGTAGTAACAAAGGCTGAACAAAATTAAAAAATTTTTCGTGTTTTTAAATTCCACGGGCAACGTCGGGAACTTTAGCTTGTTTAATTTAATAGCTTACAAAACCCGAATTCTTAAAACTAATTCAATTATATTACATGATTTTTTAAATTCAACCAAAATAATGTTTTCATTGATCAAACATAGGTTGAAATACTTTTTTATAATCCTAAACTTTTTATAAATATTTTATATTTTTGATTCAGGAATCTTCGGTTAACCCTTCTCTGCTGAATATGGATAGTGGTATGTCGACTAGTCAACAACCAGACCTGACCGTCAGTCTCATTCTTCCCCAGCATCAACCACAGTTATTTAATCCGGGATTTAATCCGCCAGCTAATCCCGTTCTCATGTCATACGCAGCAGAAGCTACCAACGATATATCAGTAGGATTCCCTTTAGGTTCGTCAACACCCACTAGACGGTAGATCAATACCCGACGTACCCTACTCATTCAAATATATATATATGGGTTAAAAATAGACCTGATAACATGTTAAATATACTATTTTATATGGACGACATTTTGAGTTATAAAATACAAAAGGTTCAGAAAAGCTCATATTTTCAAATATTCATTCCTTGAGTAAAAACTCCTTAAGAATTGAAACGATAAATTATCAGTCAATTCATTTTCCGGGAGATTTTATGTACGCAAGAATCTACGCCACGTCCTTGGTTTGTTTTTTGATATTTTGCAGGAAAATTCATACTGTTTGGGAATGTGATAGATGAAACTTTTACGCTTTATGAATTAATTTAGTTATTTTAAATTTTTAAGAAATCAACTCTTTTGTTCCTTTTTCATGCTTGAACTATGCTTTAGAAGTGTTAAATAGGCCTTAAATTATGATGCTAACTAAAAATGTTCGTTTTATCAATGATTTATTAGTACTGTTTTATTCTTCCAAAGGGAAAATTACTTATTTTGCTTAGGATCCATTTCACTTTGGTGCAAATCTGGATCTTGGAACCCTTCAGAGATAAGGAAATTTTTTATTAATCTCTCCTTTGTTAACAATTTTTGATTTGTGTTTTAAGAGGAAAACTTGGTTTTGGTTGATATTTGTCTTGGATCCGGATCCGTTGTTGCGGACCCACGTATCTGGATCCTAAGCACTGGTTTTAATGTATGCATGTATGTAAATTCTAAAGCTTTCAAGATGAAGATTGAAGATACATGCTGTATATAGATAGTTAGATATTGTGACCTTTTCTACAAATGTAATAGTAAATTTTGTTTGTTTATTAACGCTAAACATATTAACATTTATTTAACTTAATGTATTTTGATAATCATGACCCTTTTCATTTTCCAGTACAAAATTACATTTTTCTGATGAAATAAAAACTTATGAATATATTTTTGTAATTTCTCTTTATAATATTTTTCAGAAGATATGTATATAACGGGTGTCTGTCAGAGCTTATCAGATTCTTCCTTATTATAGAAATTTTTGAAAAACTTAGCTTTGGTCTTCCTTGCTGATTGGTTAACGAAAATAATGCAACTGAAACCTATTAAAACTATGTTATGTATCAACCAGATTGCTAGTATTGATGATGCGAATAATAACTTATTATGGACTCAGCTTCGAAGTGACAACTATGTTAACATACGTGATGGTAACAAGTAATTAATCTGGACATTACAAAAAGGGTTCGTGCAAAATACATGATCAAAATGAGAGAAGAGACATTCTGGTCTTGGCTCCGAACTGTCAGATTATCAAGGAATAGTTTAAATTAACTAAGAAAGGAAGGTTTTTCAAATCCTAGGACTAAAAAGAGTAATGGTTTTCCTAACTTATGATGAATAGGATTATAGTATCTTCCAACTTATGACGAATAAGAGTAAGGTTTCTCCTAATCTGACTAATAAAGTTAGGTTTCTCCTGACCTATGACCAAGAAGAGTAAGGTTTCTTCTAACCTATGACCAAGAAGAGTAAGGTTTCTCCTAACCTATGACGAATAAAGTTAGGTTTCTCCTGACCTATGACCAAGAAGAGTCAAGTTTCTCCTAACTTATGACTAATAAAAGCACAGTTCCTCCTAACTTATGACGAATAAGAGTAAGGTGTCTCCAAACTTATGATAAATAAAAGTAAGGGTTTTCTCTTCTTACGACGAATAAGAGTAAAGTTTCTCCTTATTCATGATAAATAAGAGCAATATTTCTCCTAACTTATGATGAATAAGAGCAAGATTTCTCCTAACTTATGATGAATAGGAGCAAGATTTCTCCTAACTTATGATGAATAAGAGTAAGATTTCTCCTAACTTATGATGAATAAGAGTAAGGTTTCTCCTAACTTATGACGAATAAGAGTAAGATTTCTCCTAACTTATGATGAATAAGAGCAAGGTTTCTTCTAACTTTGTATGAATAAGAGTAAGGTTTCTCCGAACTTAGGATGAATAAAAGTAAAGTTTCTCCTTATTCATGACGAATAAGAGTAAGATTTCTCCTAACTTATGATGAATAAGAGTAAGGTTTCTCCGAAATTTTGATAATAAGAGTAAGGTTTAAACTTAAAATAAATAATAGGAAGGTTTCTCCTAACTTATGATGAATAAACGTAAGGTTTCTCATAACTTATGATGAATAAGAGTAAGGTTTCTCCTAACTTTTGACGAATTAGACTAAGGTTTCTCATAAGATTTTGACGAATATATTAAGGTTTCTCCTAATTTTTGACAATTAAAGAGTAAGGTTTCTCATAACTTCTGACAAATGGGAATAAGGTTTCCCCTTATATATGAAGAATTAGAGTAAGGTTACTCCATACTTTTGATGAAAATGATGAAACAAGGGTTTCTTTAACTTTAATAAGACGAACCGAAGCAATGTTTCTCCTGAACTCATGAAGAACATGAAAAGGTTTCCCTAACTGAATAATACGAACAGTAACAAAGTTACTCCTAACTTATGAACAGGAGAACGCTTTCTCTAAAATTGAAAGGACGAAAAGACAGGGTTTTCCTTACTTACAAATACGTAAAGGAACAAGGTTTCCTTATCTTATGCCAAACAAAAGTAATAGTCTCTAACAACTAAAAAGACGAACGTTATTAAGGATTCTTTAACATGTAATGAAAAGAAACGATCAAACAATCGTTTGCACTTGGTTCTTTGTATGTTAAATTTTAAACTAATCCTTCCAGACTGATCTGCGTTTTTGTTCCTTGCTTCATCTTTGCTCCCATCCTAACCTACTGGTGGCTTACAACCTCATTACAGGCAATTTTACACTTAAATTTAAAACAAAGGGAAGTGGATAGGGAGGGAAGTGGATAGGTAGGGGAGTTGAAAGGTAGAGAAGAGAAAGGTTGGGAAGGGACGGGTTGGGAATGGAAAGGTTGGGAAGGGAAATGTTGGGAAGGGAATGGAAAAGTTGGGAAGGAAATGGTTGGGAAGGGAAAGGTCGGGAAGGGAAAGGTTGGGAAAGGAAAAGTAGGAATGGGAAGGGTAGGGAAGGGAAGTTTGGGAAGGGAAAGGTTTGGGAAGGAATTAGGTAGTGAAGGGATTGGTTGGGAAGGGAAAGGTTGGGACGGGAATGGTTGGGAAGGGAAAGGTTGGGAAGGGAAAGGTTGGGAAGGGAAAGGTTGGGAAGGGAAAGGTTTGTGAAGTGAAAGGTTGGGAATGGTAAAGTTGGGAAGGGAAAGGTTGGGAATGGTGAAGTTGGGAAGGGAAAGGTTGGGAATGGTAAAGTTGGGATGGGAAAGGTTGGGAATGGTAAAGTTGGGAAGGGAAAGGTATTTTATTTTATTTTATTTCCAAAAAGTTATGTACTAGTTACTAAATCAGTTTTTCGACCCTTACTTTTTCTGTTTAGACTAGTTCTGTTGTTGACCGAGACTCCGCTGATGTAGCCAGGTAAGGAAAAGTTTGCTCGATTTATCCATTTTTTTTCAAATCTAACCTTTTGGTTAATTACTGCTGAGCTATGATATACGATTATTGATTTGTATAATTACAAAGTTAATCGTCGAATAAATTTGATTAATTGATTTTAACATATAATATTTAGATTGGTAAATATAGGATAAGCTGTTTGATTAATATATCAGAAAATGTCTTTGTTAAAATAAAGTGGATTAATTGATTGGTAAATATATTTGATTGGTTGCTTGTTATTATATTTGATTAGTTGATTGGTAAATTTTTGATTAATTGATTGTTAAATATATTTGATTAGTTGATTAATAAATTTATTTGATTAATGAATTTGTAAATAAATAATTAGTAAATGGATGATTATATCTTCACAAGTTAATCGTCGAATAAATTTGATTGATTGATTTTAACATATAATTGTTGATTTGCAAGTAAATGATTAGTTGATTAGTGAAGAAACATTTTAAAAAAAGGATCGTAGATGCGTATTAATATTCTAATATTTTTTTATTAATTCCTATTTATTTTTAATTTTATTTATATCTAGAAAAGTTCTCGGTCTCATAGATTTTGACCATTTATCTGGACCAGAGCTAAAAAACAGGTAAACGTGTTTTATAAACTTTAGATGAATCAGCTTTTTATTCGCTTCTAAAAGAGATTTGCCATCATATATATTATGTCAAAAATGACGTAGATGTTTCAACCTAGAGTGATAGTTGGGTTGAAAAAAGTATATCAATATCAAGAATATGATATCAATGAATTCATATTTTTGTTTTTTTTTCTGGTTGGATGGTTAATTATTCAACATTTCTACTTTCTAGAATTGACGAGTTGTTGAGAATCAAAGGATCTGTTCAAGCAGAACTTCAGAATCTAGGTGGGTTCAAATTTCGATTTTTGGAAAACATTTTCCTGGAAAAGTGTTTCTCTAAAATTTAGATGCAGGATTTTTTGAGGGGTTGTGTTACGATGAACATCTTGAATTTACAATTAAAAGGAGTTCAGTTTTTGCAACAAACTCTGATTTTTTAATCACTATATCTTTTTATCCCAATGTCGTAGACCTTTAATATTTTAAACTATGAATTCTGTTAGATCAAATAATATATGCTTAAAATATCAAAGGTTTACACAATCCAGTTACAGAGATATAGGGATTAGAAAATTGAAGTTTGTGTCAATAACTCAATTCCTTTGTCTGTATTTTCAGTGCTGTGATAATAGTTTGATTAAACCTACTCAACGAGACTGACGGCAAACTTTTGAAGTAACACCGTTATTTATTGAGTTACCAGATTCACGACGGCAATAATGAGGAAAATAACGTTTTATCTTGAAAAGTAATTTGTCAATTTCTTATTATGTGTGCAAGTCATTTTATAGGTTTACCCGCAATAAAACCAAGAAATCTTAAATATTTTTGGTCAGACAGAGGTTTAAAAGGTACCGGCGTTGTGGATCTTGGGATTTAATATTGCTTATAAATATTGTTGTATTTAGAGATAAATATCGCTTATAAATATTGTTGAATTTAGAGATAAATATTGCTTATAAATATTGTTGAATTTAGAGATAAATATTGCTTATAAATATTGTTGAATTGAGAGAAAAATATTGCTTTTAAATATTGTTGTATTTAGAGAAGAAACGACAGGTTATGTTGACGGACTTGTCCGACCTGACCAGAACTATCGAGGGGTTGAAGGCGGAGGCCAGCAAGGAGATCAAGGAGCTCGACAAACTCAGAGCTTCTATTCAACAGACTAGACTCTCACAGATTGATCTTATTCAGAGAAACACCCCGGAGATCAAACCTCCGCTGCCCATTATTCCGTCGGAGAAAAGTTTTAAGATTATAAAACCTGGGAACTCCGATGAGGTTTGTGATCTTGAGACTTGTTTTGATTACTCCAGATGTTCTCTCACCTCCGGAGTCAGGATTCATTTCTACGATTCTAAATCTCAAGGAACAATATTTAAAAAACAAATAAATAAATTTTCTCTTAATTTCCTTTCAAAATCTTTGATCACAGAATTAAAATAATTTTGCGCATTTCAAAATAAAATTTTTGAAAAAGTCTAAATAAATGTGACAATAATGTACTTTTTCTATGTTTGATAAATGTTGAATTTGTAGACAAATTCTGTTTGAAAATTACATCAATTCTAACAGGCTCTAGTTCCCTTGTTAAGAGTCCCGACACGGCGTGTTTATATCTACACATGTATAATCCTGCACAGTCCCTTTCCCATCACAGATCTCTCTCTCATTGGCAAGGGGACGGGAGGAACCATATCATTCTTAACCTAGATCAGAAACCTTTAGATCCGGTACATACAGACCGAGCAATGATTGCTCAGCCAACCTTTTCCAGGGGCATGTACAGACCTGGCTTCGATATTGTGCTACCGGAGATGGTTGATGAGACCCGTCCTGTGTGGATGCTTTATCCAAACATGGTTCCGATCACGCGGAAATATCTATTATCTTTTAAAGGAGAACTTAATTTAGAAACCAGTTCAACGATTGATCCGTTAACAAAGAAAATAATACAAATATTAAAAAGTATTCAGACCGAAGACAAAACTCAGGACGAGTTTCTTCTCTCCTTTTCTTGTAAAACCCGAAGTTTCGAAGTTTCGGACCAAGACTGGTATCTCTGTGACGATGAAGACCGGAGAAATGAAGTCCTAGAGAAATCTACTTTTAACCTTATAATTGTTCCGACTGAAGAGGAAACTCTGAACTCACGAGCCCTAAACCGTAGACTGTACGAGGCCCTCCGCTCCGGAAATATCCCTGTTATCCTGGGAGCAAACCTAGTTCTACCCTTCTCCGAGGTTGTAGATTGGAGCAGGTTCTCCCTGGTTCTCCCTAGATCCAGGATTACGGAACTACACTATCTTCTCCGAACCTTCACATACTCGGATATATTCAAAATGAAGCGACAGGAACGTTTCTTATCCATTTAAATATAAATACGGTATTTTTAGCATTTTTTATTACCTCATACCTTATCGAGTAAATGAGTAATAAGGTAGACTTGTATTACTTCTTCGGTTACCGACCAGTTCGAGAAAACAAATTAATAATGAAACGTTCTAGGGGCGATTAGTTTTTGAGAACTATTTCTCAAGTACAGATGTGGTGCTGAGCACCCTGATTGGACTGGTTCAAACTAGACTCCAGCTTCCACCAACACAAGTCTTAGATTCGTTCTCGCCTTCAGTATTTAATTCTAGGTGGAGATGTTTTATAAAGCGAGTTCTGAATAGATGGATATTTTACTATTTTCGTAGGGGCTTAAAACAACTCTCAGGGAAATAGAACTATCCAAAACAACCCTTTTTCATTTTAGGGGGGAGGGAGGGAGGGCATATGTTTTCTCGGAAGTAGAATATACAAACTTAACTTAAAATTTACATCTATATTATATCAGCTGATACAAACTTAACTTAAAATTTACATCTATATTATATCAGCTGATACAAACTGCAAGGACATACTTAATTATATGGGAGGAGGATGTACTGTAATCTGAAATATTAAATGGGTTCCCTGAAAGTTCGATATTATTTGATTTTGAGGAACAGGGGCGTCATAAGACCTACACATGTGATATTTTGCTCTGTTTTTGCCACGATTTAACAACTCAATTTTAGTTTCCGTCCTCTACTGATGGATTCTCTTCCACCTGATGTAGAGCCTGACGAGAGCCTCGGACCTCTGGAGGCTCCTTTCCCCTCCCCTGACTTCAGGTAAACATTGAGGCAGAAAGTCTCGATTTCAAAAGCATTCGAGTTTAATAAGGATAATTTTAATATTATTTTTTAGTAAAAACAAAATAATTTTTTAATAACTTTTGAAATAAAAATTATTTAGGCGAAACTTCTCCTCTGTGTTCAGTGAACGTTGGGGAAACTGGAATTCAAGGTGATTTTTTACATTTTTTCATGAATATTTCAGGATATTCAAGGTTGCAATGTGAAACTTTTTTAAGATTAATATTTTTTTTCAAAATATATGACCAGAGCTGGGAACTTTTGAATGATGGTTATCGGGATTAGGGCTTAATCCACTCTTTTTCCTAATCTCGAGATTAAATAATGCTTGTTCTCTTGTTATTAATCTCCAGATTAATTAACCGATCGGGATTAAGGATATCCCATTCTAAAGTTTTCAGCTCTGGGAACTCTTGTGTTTTGGATATCAAGATCAAGCATTGATCTCGATCTTTTGTTAATCTGCAGATTAATTTAATTTTTTATGCAATATCCCGCAGTGTATTTGTACCCTGAAGAGAAAGATTATTCAGATTTAGCATTAATCAAATTTAAAGTGCCCACTCTGAATATCGAGATCAAGCGATCGGTTTGATGAGTATCCGACGCAAAAGTTCCCAGCTCTGATCATTTTAGTTAAATCTTATTCTCTATTTTAGATTCCAGGCTTTAACCCTGTTCCCTCACACCCCTTGGGAACCTATCCTGCCAACTGAGGCTAAGTTCCTTGGATCCTCTACAGGGTTCCGTCCTATCTCCGGGGGGGAGGGAGGATCAGGGAAGGAGTTTAGTCAGGCTCTAGGTGGGAACTATCCACAGGAGCAGTTTACTGTTGTTATGCTGACATATGAGAGAGAAACTGTGCTCATGAGTTCGCTGTCTAGATTGTACGGTCTTCCATACTTAAACAAGGTGAGATTATGGATTCATTCATTCGTTAAAAACGAACATTCATTGATGTCATTGATTTGTCCTTTCATCTATAAATGAATTAATTTGTTCTATCATTGATTGGTTCATTGATTCATTGATTCCTTCATTCATTTTTTGGTTTGATGATTGATTGATTGATTGATTGATTTATTGATTGATTTTAAAAATAGTTTTCTTGCATTTTGAAAATTTATGACTCACTGCATGAGTGTTTGAAAAAAAATTTTAATATTGGAAAATAGAAAATGATTAGTTTTGAACTAGAAAATAAGAATATTAAATCCTAGGTGGTTGTTGTCTGGAACAGTCCTAAACCACCACATCAAGATCTTAGGTAAAAAAAAAAACAAAAAAGATAATAAAATGCATTTTTCAAATTTTTTGGCTAAAATTTCAAAATGAAAACCTTCTTAGTTAAAAGAATCAAAATTGTTCATAAGCAATTTTTTACCTTGAAAGAAATTCTATTTCAGATGGCCAGATATAGGAGTACCTATTCATGTTGTGAAAGTTGAGAAGAATAGTTTAAACAATAGATTCCTTCCCTTCTCTGCTATAGAAACTGAAGCTATCCTCAGGGAACCATTCTCAACAAATATTAAAGAATGTGTTTGTTAATTGTGTTTAAGATTTCGAACCATATTTTCTAGAGGGGGTAGAATAGATAATTGAGAATAAAAATAAATAATTGAGAACAAAAATAGATAATTGAGAATAGAAATAAATAATTAAGGATAAAAATAGATAATTAAAAATAAAAATAAATAATAAAGAATAAAAATAGGTAATTGAGAATAAAAATTGATAATTAAGAATAAAGATAGATGATTAAGAATAAAAATAGACAATTGAGAATAGAAATAGATAATTGAGATTTAAAAATAGATAATTGAGAATTAAAAATAAATAATTGAGAAAAAAAAATAATAATTGAGAATAAAAATAGATAATTAAGAATGAAAATAGATAATAGAGAAAAAAAATTGATAATTAAGAAAAAATTAGATAATAAAGAATAAAAATCGATAATTAAGAATAAAATTAGATAATTAAGAATAAAAATAGATAATTGAGAATAAAAATAGATAATTGAGAATAAAAATAGATAATTAATTGAGAATTAAAAATAGATAATTGAGAATAAAAATAGATAATTAAGAAAGAAAATGGATAATTAATATAGAATTAAAAATAGATAATTGAAAATGAAAAAAGATTATTGAAAATGAAAAAAGATAATTGAGAATAAAAATAGATAATTAAGAATGAAAATAGATAATTAATTGAGAATTAAAAATAAATAATTGAAAATGAAAAAAGATAATTGAGAATAAAAATTGATAATTAAGAACAAAAATGAAGACCGGCAAGTTTTCAAATATCTAGAGTATCTGAGATAATATCAAAGAATTTTTAAGTGACCCTCCATAAACGAATCACGGTCTTGCAACTTTTTGAAACTGGGAACATTTTGGGGGTTTTTTGGCCTGACTAAACGGAGTTTTTTAATATCGCCGCAGTTGTAAAATGTCAATTTTTCAAAAGTTTTGTGAGAAATTTATATATTCTAAATGGTATTCTTTAATTACATTGCTTTTGATAATTTCGTTAGGAAACAAATTAACTCAAAAAATATAAACATCGAGTAGAAAAACTTAACTTGTGAAAAATAGATTTTAAAAACCTAATTTAATATCTTAGATTGGTTGGGTTCCCTGGTAGGTTCCATTCCTGGGACGGAAATCATAGTTCCTGGAACTATAATTCTAATTATAGCTGTGAGCTATCCATGGTTCTAACAGGAGCTGCGTTCCATCATAAATATTATAGTTACCTTTACTCACAACAGATGCCACAGGCAATCAGGTATTTCTTTAACGAAGCGTAATTACTCATTAAAATAATTCCATTAAAGGGACTAGAAGCAATTTTAAGTGACCCTTCATTAGAAAGAAAGTAGCATGTCCGATTTACAACGGTACCGTAGTAAGTCGGTCATGCCCACTTTAAATGAATAGTCATTTGAAATTACAACGATCTCAGCTAACCTAGGACACTCTATTCAAATATAAGTAATACCATGCGACGTAAAAACAAATGCGTCATAAAACTGCAATTATAAACAATTTTATTGCTCATAACAAACTTAAATTCTTTAATAATTCAAAAATATTTGGCAAATGCAATAATGCCTTTTCTAAATTTTAGATTTCTCACAAAAATTTAAATTTTACACTTACAAGCAGTTACGCTTAAAGAGCGCATTTTTACGCTATTTGTATGCCTGAAATTAAATTATCTCCAAAATTTTTTTGTTATTTTTACAAAAAGCATTACAGCTTTATAGATTTTTATTTTAGTTATTATAAAAAATAAAAAGTTATTTTAAAAATGGAGGTCTACGTATTTTTTACGCATTTTTAAGGCAATATACATTAACTCATGGGGGAGGGGGTGGTCTACTATGGAAAAAGAACTGGGAAATGTCTGAACATTATGGCGCATTCTCATTGGATTTGCTACATAGCCAAATTTGCAATAATAATAGTATATAATGCGTAGGAAGAAAGTGTAATAATCAAAATTATTGTTATAATATTGAAAGAAAACCCGTGAAATAGTTTTGATTATTCACCGAAAGGCGCAGCCTGAGGTTAATGAATTAACATTAGATTTAGTTTCTAGAATTAAATAGCTAATCTATCTATCTATCAATTTCCCGTGAATAATTCTTATTATTCATTAAATTCGAACACTGGTCACTGGGTGTGAATAATAAGAATTATTGCTGATTTGGCTATGTAGTAAATCCGATAAGAATGTGGAATAATTCTGGATATTGTACGGCTTATATATGTATCTATCAATCTTGAAGGTGATTACACTTTCTTCCTACGCATATCTATAACTACTTCCTAGGGATATGGTGGATGATCTAGTGAACTGTGAAGATCTAGCGATGAATTTCTTAATTTCTCACGTAACCCGACAACCTCCTGTTAAAGTAACTTCAAGGTGAGCAACGGTTAGAATGGGTTATCTACAGTGCTAAGGCAACATTTCGGCTTCCTGGATCCGGATCCAAAATTGTAAAAAAAAACTTTTGTTCGTAAAGCAAAACTGTTGAAAAGTGGGATATTATTAAAAAAATCCTTTTTATAAAATATTTAAGTTTTAGCATGAAAATAAGCGAAAAAAAAGAAGAAAAACCTTGAGAGTTCTTGTTTGTTAAAAAAATTGGTGAAACTTAAAGAAATGTTGATGGCCCGGATCCGTATCCGTATCAGTATCTTGATCAAGGATCCAGACACGGATGTGCATCAAAATTAAATGGATCCTGAGCAATGGACTCTTAAAGATCATTCACAAAATAATGCCATGTCACGACACCACAATGTCGAGTTTTAATTCGATTGTCTTCATAGGAGAAAGGTTCAGGGAAGGTTTTCTATAATTCTGATATTTTTAAAAACTTTTAGATGGACGTTCAGATGCCCTGGATGTCCTGTATCATTATCTGAAGATGATTCACATTTTCAGGTCAGTAAGACATTAGACATTTTCAGGTCAGTAAGACATTAGAAATTTTTAGATCAGTAAGACATTAGACATTTTAGGTCAGTAAGACATTAGACACTTTCAGGTCAGTAAGACATTAGACATTTTCAGGTCAGTAAGACATTAACATTTTCAGATCAGTAAGACATTGGACATTTTCAGGTCAGTAAGATATTAGACATTTTTAGGGTTATCCCATTGGAAAAAAAAAGTTTTCGCTGATTTGGGAAACAATAGCCTCATTCAGTAATTTCACTGGTATATTATGGGTTTACATCTTTATTCTGGTTATTTAAAAATTAAGCCCCCTTTAAAGCTCACATTTTAGTCTTAATTTTCCTCCCCCCGGCCCTCTAAATTGATGAAGTGCTCAAGACTCGATGAACCCTCATTTTAATTTACTCTGAAATGAAATAATATTGAATAGTAATGATAATAAAATCCAGGACGCACGACAGATTAGGTCTTCATAAGTTGATGGTAAAAGTGGGAGAGAAGTCTTCCTTTCTGCTTTAGACCCTCCTCCTGCTGCGGGCTCGTCAGTTCTTTGCGCGTCGGTCCGAGCAGATTTAAATAGACTGTTCCTCACTATCTAAATAGCTGTACTAAGAAACATAAAATTAGTATGTTATTTATATATTTATATTTATTTTGCAAAAAAAAATTGAAATTCGCAGAATTTATATATATGTTCTCGAAAAGTCATTTTTTCCCGCTTTTGAAAATCTTTTTTTTTCAGAAGTTATGTAAGGTTACGCAATTTTTTTTATGGTTTTATTCGCTGAAATGGGGAAAATAAAGAAATATTGGGATAAATCTTAAAGTATGAAAAGAAAACTTGCCTTTTAATGTCCAATTTTTAATTTTCCCCAGATTATCAAATTCATCTCTATAAAAATATACACCCTTGATTGTTTAATTCCAGGAGCGGCATAAATGCATAAATTTCTTCTCTCGAGTTTACGGATACAACCCCCTGGTGTATACTCAATACAGAGCAGACTCAGTACTCTTCAAGACCAGGATACCTCCTGATAAACAGAAATGTTTTAAGTTTATCTAATTCCTTGTCAAGTATAGGAGTTCTGTGTACACTGTGCAGTGAAATAGTTGTACCATGTACATTGTTAACACCTTGTTCATTATTAGAATCAGTTTTTAATCGATGTTAAAAATATCGTTTAGTTGATATTTAACGTTAAAGGGACTGTACAGGTAATTTTATGTGACCCTTTATTAAAAGAGGGGCATGTCCAATTCACAACCTTCTTAGATGAATTACATATTATATAGTTTTGAAAACTCATCATTTTCAATTTTGGTTTCTTTACAAAAGTGACTTAAGTTTTTCTGCTGCAGGAAAACGGTTTAATCCACATTGTTGATCAGAAGTTACAAGGGTACTGTTGCTGTGAATCGGACACGCCCTTTTTTTTTATAAAAATGGGACACTGAAAATATAGCTTATAGTCCCTTTAATATGAATATTATTAATACTTCAGGTTTTCTGGCATGAAAAGTTTAACCTGGATAGAAATTTGCATAATTTTTGTACATTTGAAACTAAGCTGTATTTAAAACGTTCTAACCCTAGAATTTAATGTATTTACATTTTGATATTTACAGTACTAACTGTATAGTCTATTATTCATTCAGACTTTAATTTTGTTAACTTCAGAATAAATTATGTTAAGGCCTAGTCTTCTCAGGGTGTAGCTAAATGTAGGTAAGTCACGTTAAATAAATTTTAAATGGATTCCAGTGTTAATCGAACTTTGCTCCGTTATTTTCTGGCTCAGGGTGTAGTCCAACTCCGTCCTAGTCTTTTCAATCAGGGTCTAATTTTCATCTTTAAGTTGAGTTTATTATGCTTCTTTTTCCATTCTACTCCATAAGTCTGGTTCTTCTTGCGATGGTTGTAATAAGAGTAAGTTCTGAAATAACCCTGTCTTTTTACTTAAAAGAACTGTAAAATGTACAATCGTTTAATAAATCGGTCACCAAGATTTTCAAGAATTTCTTAGAAATCCTTCGCTTATCAAGTTTTCGTTAAGACGGAATCTAGTTTTATTTAGTATAATTACTATACTAAAGTCGTCGTTGTATATATCAATACAATGAAGGATTGTTACCAAGCTTTCAAAGAGAAGAAACATTTAAACGTTAAAACTAAGAGAAGTTCTCAATCAACAGCTTTTCTTTGTTTACTGGTAAACTTATAATAAGAAAACTTGTAAACTTTTAATAAAAAAATTAAAAAGTCTTCTTCGTTGTATTGATAAATCGTTGACCACTGTACCTGTTGAAAGCCAGTTTATTAAGGTCTTCCGTTGGTTGTACACTGTACAGTGCACAGTATGCCCGGCCTTCCCTGGAGCTGTCCTTTATGTAACGCCGAAGCTGAAGTGGAGCAGCAATGTGGGGGTTCTCAAGCTAGTACTCTGGTTTCACATCTACTAGATGTGCATGGATACGTGAGATGTGATAAATGTGATGGTGAAGTATATATTGATAAAACTTCCATTCCTACTCACATACATAATCCTCAACAGCCTGTACATGTACAGCAACAGCATATACATAATCCTCAACAGCCTGTACATGTACAGCAGCAGGATGCACAAATTCCACAAATCCAGGTAAATATCCATAAATGCGTCTTCATTGACTAACAAATATTATAATGTATCCAGACTTTATCTTAAAATGAAATACAATTATTTCATTTCCACTTTTTCCACAGCCATAGAATTTTCCCGAAACTTACTTTAAGACTGTAGATATGCTCAAGATTCCCCAAAGCTGCTGAAAAATGTTGAGTTTTTGTCATGAATCCAGCCAGTTTTTATGTGGAAATATGTTTGTGTTATCGATTAGCTATTGATATTTTATTTTTAATTCACACTGACAACACAATCAATTTGCTGAAGTAACGATTCCACGTCGTTTATTTTTAATGTTTTTAATGTTTTCAATATTTATGTTGTTATATTTAGAAAACCAAGACTTTCCTACGGAAACGATCTGTAGCTGAAGAAGAGAATGAGGATGAACCCAAGCGGAGTAAACGTATCCTTCTCCAGGTTGCCGGATCCAACCCAGAGATAGAAGATAGATCTCGCTCTGTAAGTGTCAGGCAATATTTAGTTCGGAGAAATGTTCCGGTTCATGGCAACCAGATAAAGAGCAAGATTCGTACTAGAACCATAAGTTCTTCTCAGAGTAGGGAGCAATCTGATATAAGGGAACAGTCTGAGATTAGGGAGCAATCTGAGATCAGGGAGGAACTTAAGATGAGTGAGCAAACTAAACGCAGGGAGCAAACTAAGCGCAAAGGTAAAAACAAAGGCAGGAGGGAGACTCTAAGTAGAGAACAAACTAAAAGTATAGAGCAGACTCGGGGCACGGAACCTACTGAGATTAGAGAGCAAACTGAGACCAGTGATAACATTATAATCAGAGAGCGGAATAAAGTACCGGAACAGACTGAGAACAGAGAGCAGATTCTGAGCAGCGCGAATGCGGAGTCAATTGAGCAGAATGAACCCAGTGATAAAGTTGATGGTGTTGGTATAACTAAACGTGATAAATTTATAAATCCTCTGAGCTTAACAAGCGGAGTTTACTCTCGTCCTACAAAATATGACAGGGATTCCTTAGGTAGGATATTTTGTATCGGAGAATCATGGGATCATTGGAAAGAGGGGGGGCTTGGGTAGGATTGGTCGCAAACATTTTTGAAACCATTGATGAAAATATCATGATTTTTAGGACAGAATCATATTTTATTTTGTATTAAAGGGATTGTAAGCGTAAAAGTAACCCTCTATGCAAAGTTGGCAATACCATTTTCACAACGGTACCCTTGACACCTTACCTCTGACCCATAATGTAGAAGATATCGACATTTTTTTAGGTTAAAAAGTTTTTGAAAATAACCAATTTAAAGAAACGAAAACATTGATATTCAATTCATACTTGATAAGACAACGCTTTCAAGGTTACCGATGTTAATCGGGCATTGCCATCTTTGCATGGAGGGTCACTTTTACACTTACTTACAGTCCCTAGAAGTGATTTCATTTCAATTCGATCGAATGACATGTATTAAGAACCGCAACAGGTTTAGAAATTTATCAGTACCTTGCCAGATATTAGATAACCCTCTTTTCAGCATTTTTGTAAGGACAGATTTTTAATTTTTTAAAATGCTCGGTTATAAATTAAGTTGGTATCGAGTTGTCCAGCACACCATCTTAAAGCTGAAGAGACTGTGAGCGTGAATTCAAGTGACCCTCCCTGCAAAGATAACAATGACCGATTTACAACGGTACCTTTGACAGCTTTGTTGGATCAAATTTTAATTAGATAATAGATATCCATGTTTTTGAGTTTGTTTTAACTGTTTTTTTTACTTGGGGGTTCTCTGCAAATTTTTCAGTGCAAAAGTCACTTGCGAATTTCTTGTTTAAAGAAAAATGGATAAATATAATATACCCATGGGGCTACTGATTTCTAATATAATATACCCATGGGGCTACTGATTTCTAATTTTAAAGAATTTGTGTTTTCAGGAAGTTTCTGGCACTATGCTATCCTTGAATGCTTGGCGTGTACTATACGACCCTCCCGGAAATTCCACAGTAACAGCTCCTGGGCTCAACACTTGAAACTCAAGCATTCAGACCTGACTCGTGAAGAGTACATCAACAAATTCGGGGAACCGGATATAACAAAATTTAAACATCGTTGCTATATCTGCAGGAAATAATATTTCGCAAATCTATAATTATCTTAATTTATAATCTCTTCTTTGAAAATTTGCTATTTTCAATTTTGGTCTTTCTAATAAATGACTTGCGTGTTTATTGCTTTAGATACAATGTGGAGAATTGTGAGAATTACACAATTTGTAAGTAAAAAAAACAACAACGATATTTTCAACATTATTTATCAGATAAAGGTTTAAAGGGTACTGGAGTGAATATTTTAATAAATTGACAATATTGATCGCATAAGATAAAATTCTTTAAACTTCAATTCGTCATATTTGAAAAGTCATAGGCGAAATATTTGTTAAAATCTAGAAAGATGTTATCAATGAATTTGAGTATCGTAAAGAGACATTTAAAAAGATTTCACAGATTACAAATCAGCAGTTACACATCCCAGTTCAGAAATCAACTGCTTCAGGTACACAGAGTAAACACTTAAGTTTCAATATTTTTTTCGTGGATTTGCACGGAGAAATAATAGATTTAATAAAAATCACCGAATATTTTTATGAAAATGCATTAAGGAATGCATTTAATACCATGAAAAATGTTCCTAGGAGAAGAAAGAGAGACCTAGATTTCTTCCTAGTCATCCTCTAGAGGGTTGGTGGGAGGGATGCTTGTACTCATGTAAACACTGTACATACGTTGTACCAGGTAACTAGAGGGTTGGTGGGAGGGATGCTTGTACTCATGTAAACACTGTACATACGTTGTACCAGGTAACTAGAGGGTTGGTGGGAGGGATGCTTNTCTGCAGCTCTGTGCCTGAAATCTCATGATAAACCTTAATTGTTCAGTTGGATCAGTATTAGAACACCATCTGGAGTTAGTTCACGGTATCTCTAAACTCCAGGATAAAGAAGATTATGGAGACCTGATTACCCTGACCAGATACCACCAGTGTTTCATCTGCCTGAAGATAGTGAAACACGAGTACAAGGGGATTTATCAACATCTTGCTTTGCATAACACGAATGTTCTCAGCTATACCAAGAAGTTCATCACTAATATCTACAAAGAGCTCCGCGATAAAGGCAGAGAGATATGATTGGATAAAAAATAATCGCTTTTTCTAAATTTGCTTTGATATAACTTTTGGGAAAGTAAGATAGGGGGAAACTCTCAAAATGTTCAGTGAGGTCTTAAAATCCCCACATTTCTGATTTTATTTAAGGGGAGGGAGGGGCGAAGGGGAGGGGGCGTAAACGAGACAAAATTTCGATTTTAAGATTCTGTACTTTCTAATCCCTGGATGAAGGTATGGAGTATGTAATAGAGCGGGAAGAAGAGATAAAGAGTAGTCCGACCCTGGCCGAGTACTTGAAGAGAAGAACGAGGGATGAGAGCAGTGAGAGTACTGACGAGAAGCTGATGAATGAATGGTCGGACTACTGTGAGTATAAATGTGGTTTATGTCAGGAAACTCTTCTCTCAAACCTCAAGTTTAATCTCCACGTCGTGAGGGTTCATAAACTGAAGAAAATGAAGGAGTATCGAGAGAAATATGGAGATCCGGAAACAACCCAAAGACTTCACAAATGCTTGCTTTGCTTTAATAACTTGAAATGGGAGGCTTCGAGGATCCGAGATCATTTAAAGAATAAACACAACGTCAAGGGAAAGTTTCCCTCGTTAAAAGAATACGGAGAAAAATTTAAGAAAGAAATTTTAATTGAAATCAAGAAATTGGGTAGTTCTGATTCTTCTAATGCTCAAAATGAAATATATCCTTACCGCTTGGAGCAAACTTTGGTTGGAGGAACCAAGAAGAAATTTAGTCCTAAAGAATGGAAAGATCTTCACCAGAGGAAACAACATCCTAGAGATAAGGTTTCCTGTCCGCACTGTAACCTTACAGTTCACAGATCCTCCTTGAATAAACATATGACGAGATTACATCCGTCCGAGATGATGAGGGATCTTAAGATGGCATCAGGACGGATAACTCCGGAAGGACGCATGGATGATGATGCAGAGAACAAAGATAAGGAAGAAGTATCGAGGACTAGGAACGAAAGGTTGGGTGCGGAGGAAGTTATCCTTGATGATGAGGCGGACTTGTGTCACAAGTTTATGATTGACAACGAATCCGGAGAAATCATTCTTCTCGACTCTGTGGAGAGTAGAAACCTCTCCTATGTTACAGGGGAACCGGACCAGGACTTAAATCTTCAAGAAGTTAGTAATCGAGTCTTGATTCGTCACTCCATCAAGAAAAGTACAGACTTTGGGAAGAGCGAGTTTGGTTCGGACAAAGAATTTGAATCAGAGAATGACCTGTGTTCGGAAAATGAATTCGTTCCTGAGAATGAGTTTGAAACCGGTCCATTAGACGGGAAAATTGTGCATGTCGAGTCTTTAGTTCGGAATGAGAATGGATACGAAGAATATAATTTCGAGTTTATTGATGAAGATGAAGCTGGGTTGGATACAGAAGTTGAAAATACCAAGAAAACTGATGAAGAGATGGAACTTTATCATTTAAACAGTGCACATAGAGAAAAGAAGGAGAGGGGGGAGGTGGAGGAGCAGATTGGCATCGAGGTGGAGCAGGAAGACATCGAGGTGGAGCAGGAAGACATCGAGGTGGAGCAGGAAAACATCGAGGTGGAGCAGGAAAAAATCGAGGTGGAACAGGAAGACATCGAGGTGGAACAGGATGACATCGAGGTGGAGCAGGTGGGTATCAATGAGAAGCAGGATGATATTGAACAGGAGTATATTGATTTTGAACAGGAGTATATCGATGAGGAGCAGGAAGATATAGAAGAGGTAACCATTTATGTTGACGACAACCCTAATATGTATGTTTATCAACGAACAAATAAGACTGAATATAAAATGGAGAACAGAGAAGATGGAACAGAGAAGCTGGATCTAGGTATGGAGGTGCTTCAGGTGGATGTGGGTAAGGAAATCGATGTTGATGTTTCCGAGGTCGCCGATGTGATAAATCCACTTGAGGTCGAAGAGACAGAGAAAGAAAACCTTGATAATAAGATGATATCCAACCATCTCAAAGAGCAGGCTGAAACCCTGTTTGAAAAAGACAAATCTCTGGACACAATAATATTATCCAACTCTGAAGGTGTTCACCAGATTGCAATAGTCAGGAAGAAAGGATCATCAACTATACCAAAGAATTCTCAGGCCAAGTTTCTTGAACAAATCACCAGTATTCTTGGAGCAGACGAGAAAATGTTTCAAGGAAAGTCCGGTCCTCTCAAGATTATCGAGATCGAGGTTGATTCTATCCCTGAGAGAGGTGAGAACAAGGTGTCCAGGGTTGCTGCAGCGTATGCTAAGAAATGTATATCTGCTCCCTGTGCACTAGATCCTAGATTTATGAGTGTTGGAACACAGGCTAGTTCCTGGACTAAGATGGCGGGGGAGAGAGCAAAGGTTGGTTTATGCAAAAATCATAACTTCTAATAATAAATATCAGAAGTGTAATATTTAGAGGGTTTTGGATGAAAAGTATGAAAAAACTTGCCTTTTAATGTCTTATCTAGAAAAATCATTTTCTATAGCTGAATTAGGAAAAAAAAAGTTTTGGGGTTACAGATCAAAAAAAGGGAACGATTACCAGTTGAATTCGGATTTCTTATTTTTCTCCGGAAGATGGATTCTGAGAAACAGATAATTTGCATCAAAAATTTATTTTACACGGAATAAAAAAACAATTTATTTGGGATCAGCGTGGAAACAATGATAACTTAAAATTGTCAAATGCAGCTAAATTAACATTAGAAGTTTATTTTTCATGCTGCGTGAAATTGAGTCGTGTTATAAATGAAAACTTCTATCTAAGGTTGCACGGAGAAAGATGTTGAAACCGAGAGAACAGGGTTCAGGTCGGGATACTTATGAGTTTGATCCTGGTATTTCCAGTTCCCGAGATCTGGAAGGATATTCGAGTACAGGGATCCAGATTTCCTCGAAAGCTACACAGGTGAAAAATTGTTCATGAAATAAAGGAACCGAGTTCTTTCAACAAATTTGAATATAAAATTGAAGTTTGTGGAAAAAATCCCTATATCTTCACAACCTGGTAATGTAAATCTTGGATATTTCTGATTTCAAACTTGGACTATTTAATCCAACAGAATTCATAGTTTGAAATATCAAAGATATACGACATTAGGTTTGCAAAGATATGGTGACTAAAAAATCCGAGTTTGCGTCAAAAGAACTAAGTTCTTTAGTAAGTTTTTGTCCTGAAATTAATTCATAAATTGTTCTTCTCATTTATACTTTTATATTTTTCGCTAGTTTGTGGGTTCTGTCCTTTTTTATGTTACATCATTGATCTGAATAAATAAATCATAAAGCGGTAATTGTGGGAATATCATGTCATGAGGGGGTATATTTTTAAGGACAGAAATGGGATTTATAAAAGCGATTCTGTTGTTTGTGTAAGTGTTAAAATTCTTGTATAAGTATATTAGTTATATTCAAATTTCAATATTTTTAGACAATTGATTCTTAAACAAAATTGTGGAAAATAAAACTGTTTTAACCTTATATAATGTTCCCTTGTAGGTGAGCTATGAAACCTCTCGAGGATTGTTTGAAGAGGAAGAGGAGGAAGAAATGAAGAAAAAGATTATAAATTATCTCCAAGAAGGGAAAAAACTGGATAAAACCTGCCCTGGCTGCAACAAAACAATGGCTAAACTCAGAAACCTGATATCTCATCTCAAGGCAAGTAGTTGAGTTTACAAAACCTTGAAACCCGGAGAATTAAAGGTACTATCGTTGTAATTGCAATATAAAGAGGTGTATACCCGATCCTTCATGTTTTCTGCGGCAGAAATTCGCAAGTCCTTCTAATAGAGAACCCACAATTCAAAAAAGAGATTTTAATATCTTTCCAAGTCCTAATCAAGAAAAGCGTTTCAGGGTACTGCGACCGTTGGGAATTAAAATATTTCACTCTAAAAGTAGGGTCACTTAAAATATGCCTGTTGCAAGGTACGCATTGTGACCTTGATAACGTCATTCCTCCAGGTTGCACCTCTCCTAGGAACAGGAGGTCGGGATTGATCTTACCTGTAGGGTCGGATACTACTGTAGGCGGTCTGAGTTGCTCAAAATGGGGCTTCTTGCAGATCTCATTCTCGTATAATCTCCTGTACTGTCCGTATAAAGGGAAATTGGTTGAATTTTCAAGTCTTAAAATCAGAGGAACTTAACCTTTCAAGCCTGGACACCCCCCGGGGAATTCTTTCACAGCTTGAAACCCGTGGAAGATCTAAGTAATAGAATTATTTGATTATTATTCAGAATAACAGGAGAACATTGTTTTCTAAAAATTATATATTTTGAATTAGCATTTGTGCGCCAAATAAATTTACTGTGTGAAGAGAAAATAAAATACAATTAAAACAATTAAAAGAGCTTTTTCTGCGAAAGCTGTTTTTGAACCTGATTATTCAATATAGGTTCGGCACTGTGTAAGGTTGGCCGGAAAACTTGGAGATTCTCTTGAAGAGAAGCAAGTTAAAGATAACTCTGCAGTTTCATGTCCAATCTGCTCTTTACAACTCTCAAGGTAAATATTGCTCAAACCAAGATCATCAATGAATTCAAAATTGTCTTATCATATTTATTTTTACTTCATTGTTTTTTTTAGTTCGTTAAACCTTGATTTTTAAAAATTATATGGTATTTCTTCTCTAAAACTGAAATAAAGTTGTATTTTTTTGGTTTTAATCTTTTTTTTTTATTTTTAGAAAATCTTTACGGCGTCACCTCCGGCTACAGCATAAACAGAGCTAGCGACATCCCTTTCATTGACTTGGATTTCCACCTTATTGGATAAATTGCCACTTTTACCCTATTGGATAAATTGCTATTTAAACCTTTTTGGATAAATTGCTACTTACACCTTATTGCATAAATTGCTACTAACTGGATTGATTTAACTTCCACCTATTTTTCGCAATTTATACTATTCTAAGTTTTAATACTTACCATCTTTTTGGTGGATAAATCGCTAAAGCTACTTCCAACTTCTACCGCTACTACCATGTACTCTAATAAACTGCTACAACTCAAATACATGATAAGTCAATTCTTCCAAGCTCCAGGTTAAATTGCTACTCCGTGATCTGCTAATGCCAAGATCTTGATGAGGTTCTACAAATATTGCACTAGTTCGTCACTATTGCTACTTTAGGAAGTCTCTCCTTCTTTCCTAGTTCTCCTCATTATATTCTCCGCTCCATTCATCGTCCTATTTCACTCGTTCTTCCCACTGCACTCGTTCTTCTGATTCTCAGGAAACCCATTGGTCGAACAGATAAAAGGTATATCTAGTATTAAAGATAATTATCTCGCCAACAAATTAGGATCTTTTAATGGTAGATATGTTTTATAAAAAAAAAATTAATGGATATTTATAGATGAAGTGATTTGTAAAAAATTAAATGGACATCGTAAATAGCGTGTCTCTAAAAGAAAAGTAGGTGACACCAGAGCCTCAATTCTGAACCAATCGTAAATTTTTCAAATATAATTTAATTCCTCTGGTATAACTTCTGTTTTTAGAGACACTCTGTATTTAACAACAATTTATGAAATTTCCATTAATTTTTTTTCTTTTTTGAAACCCAAGTTTAATCGTTGCGAACAATTTAGTCTTTTTATTCTAAACTACATCACAGTTAAATTGTAAAATTTTGTATTTTTAGGCTCTGAGAACCATGAGGATTGAACTACATGAATATTCTAACTGCTGCTGTTGATGTATTAATTAATGATTAGTTTTATAATATGGGAATGTTCATGAGTTCTGTAAGGGGGGTTTAATACGAATCATATTTTTTTATTTGATTGTCGTTCTCTCCACATTTTATTTCCGAAAATTATGATACGTTCTATTCGTACCCCCCTTTCTAAATTCATGAACTCCCAGTTTAGGTATCAATTGTTTCAGATGAATGTTTCAAAGCTGGTGAGCCTGGTGCCAGGTTTACAGACAGTTCTCGTCTCTCAACAGGTTTAGGGTTTAACATTTATTTGTTTGCCTTTAGTATTATTCTTGATGTATTAATATAGAACATAAATACAATTTGATCCTTTAAACTGTGGAATATGATGATGACATTTCGACAATCTCATTTGTAGTTGTTAGAATGCAAATAGTTTATTCAATTGTTCCAAAATCAACTTTTTAATTGAAATGGGTTTGTGTATGCTGCACAATTGCTGTGTTTTATGTTCAAAGGACTAATTATAATTATAAATCATAACTTGGGTCTCATGATCATCTTCCTATTCAGCAGTTTTATAGGTCTCACTGTATGCAAAGTTTAAGGCTTAATTAACGATTCAGAAATCAGGAAAATTTTATAATCTCTCTTTTTTCAAAAGTTCAGATTTGGGTTTTGAGAGTTAACATTTTTATTTCAGTATTTGGTTGATATTTTGCTCCGTGGATCTGCATACTTTTGCGGATCCGGATCCATGAAGTCAAAATCTTGTGGATCCAACGGATCCGGATCCTAAGCACTGCAAAATATATACCCTTGTCTTATTATAGAGGAACCTAAATTGTAACCGAGCTGGTATAACGAGAACAAAGAGAGCAATGTATATGTACCAGTTTCCAACTTCAGTTGTCAACCCAGACGGTAGCACTATACAGGGTAGGTCATCCGGGGGTTTATATTTTTAACCCAGACGGTAGCACTATACAGGGTAGGTCATCCGGGGGTTTATATTTTTAACCAGACGGTAGCACTATACAGGGTAGGTCATCCGGGGGTTTATATTTTTAACCAGACGGTAGCACTATACAGGGTAGGTCATCAGGGGGTTTATATTTGTAATAAATGATTTTTGAAGATCTTGGGAAAAAACAAAATATCAAACATTGAAAAGGTAAGTTTTTTCATACTTTATACTCAAAAAGTTATTAATTTTATCTTAAAATTTCATTTATTTTCCCCCATAATTTAGCGGATTTTAAAAGAGGGGTTAAAATGATTATTTAGGAAAGCATTCACTCCTTGTCGTTGTCATGATTATTCGGAAACTAATCAGTATTCGGGGTAGGCCATAATTATTTGGAAAATTTACAGGCTAGGCTACAATTATTTGGAAACTATACAGGGTAGGCCATAATTACTCTGAAAGTATAGAGGGTAGGTCATATTTATTTGGAAACTATACAGGGTAGGTCATAATTATTCGGAAACTAAACAGGTTAGGTCATAATTATTCGGAAACTAAACAGGTTAGGTCATAATTATTCGGAAACTAAACGGGGTAGGTCATAATTATTCGGAAACTAAACAGGGTAGGTCATAATTATTCGGAAACTAAACAGGGTAGGTCATAATTATTCGGAAACTAAACAGGGTAGGCCTTAATTATTCGGAAACTATTCAGGGTAGGTCATAATTATTTGGAAACTAAACAGGGTAGGTCATAATTATTCGGAAACTAAACAGGGTAGGTCATATTTATTTGGAAACTATACTGGGTTGGTCATAATTATTTGGAAACTATACAGGCTTGGTCATAATTATTTGGACACTATACAGGCTTGGTCATAATTATTTGGAAACTGTACAGGGTAGGTCATGTTTATTTGGAAACTATAGGGTAGGTCATAATTATTTGAAAATTATACAGGGTAGGTCATAATTGTTCGAAATTATTCAGGGTTAGTCATAATTTTTTGGAATCTTTTCAGAGCAAGTAATAATTATTTAAAAACAATTCAGAGTAGGTCATAATTATTTGGAAACTTTTCAGGGTTTTGGACTATACAGAGTAGGTCATAATTCTTTTGATAGAATACAGTTTAAGTCACACTTTTTTGCAAAGAATACAGGATAGGTCATAATTATTTTGAAAGAATACAGGGCAAAACATAATTATTTGGAAAGAATACAGGGCAAAACATAATTATTTGGAAAGAATACAGGGCAAAACATAATTATTTGGAAAGAATACAGGGCAAAACATAATTATTTGGAAAGAATACAGGGCAAAACATAATTATTTGGAAAGAATACAGGGCAAAACATAATTATTTGGAAAGAAAAAAACCGGAACTAGGAAAGGTCCTAATTATTAGAAAATCATGCTAAATTTGTGTTAACAATATCGAATAGATTTCTGTATTCAGTTAAGTACCCTGAGCCCCGGGTTCTGCTGAAATTGCCCCTAGATCTCGAGTCCGCTACTCCAGCACAAAAAAGACAAATTCAACTAATAAGGTGAACAAAATGTTTCGATTTAGTATTGTAATATTAATAAATGGTAAAAATATAAACAAGGAAATCTGGGTTAAAAGAACGCTTGAAAATTATTTTCTAAAAATTATTTAAATAGTGATTTTCAAAATTTAAATTTTAATGATCTAATTCTATTCACTATGTTTCAGGAGACCGAAGCAAGCGCTGAAAATAACTGAAGATACAGGAGATTCTTTCGATCCTTTAAAATATATATAAACCAGCTCTCTCTCAAGTATTTAGTTTTAGTCCAATCAATTTAGATAAATATGATTTCAGATAAATATGATTCTTGGAAGAAGATTGATTAAGCAGAGATGCTTGGCATTTAGAGAAACCTGGCGAGGATTATCTGAATATCCTAATCCGGAGTTAAAACTTCCCAACCTTAACCTAGACATGGAGTTTTACCTGAATCCGGAGAATACGGCTTTAATCAAGCAAAATATTAAGTCTAGAAATAGCACATCGGATATAGATAAAGTTATAGATCTAAGTAAACTGAATCCAACTGCTGAAGTGCTTATGAAAGAACTGCTTAATATCCCCAATATGTCCAGCAGTAAGGTTCGTCACTTGACAGAACCACGGGTAGTGTTCCAGCGGGATTTTATTCCCCCTGAATTTAAGATTCGAAATTTTGAGGAAATAAGCCGTATACTTGGAGGTGGGAGAATTCAGAACCTAGCTTACTTCAGTGGAGAGAGAACTTATTATCTAACAGGTCTAAAATGAAACAATTATTATTAACCATAAATTAGGGATTACAAATGTCTCTTTCAATATTATTTCGTACTCCAAGAAACAAATATTTCTCAGATTTTTTGTTTGAATTGGTCAATTTTCAAAAATTGTAATTATAGACATTTTTTATTCGACTTGCCACAATCCTCCAATGGGGTCATATGTAAGTTGCCAAAAGCAAAAAATGGTTTTAGAACACAAACATAGTCCGATGTGTCCAAATGTTAATAGGCAAAATTTTATTCAGAAGGATTTTGATATTAACAAGCCTGTATTTAGTTTAACAGTTCTGATTCAAGAAATTTGAAATTATGTGAAAATATTTTAGTTTTATTATTTTTAACACAACTCATTCAGAGAGAAAACGCCCTTTAAAAGGACTGTAAAGGAAAAATGAAAGGGTGTATAGGCTGATCTTAGCTCTCGATCGCGACCCATGAAAGTTATATCTGATGGTCCTATCTCGAGAAATTGATATACAACTTTGTCAAAATTAATATATAAACAATTTTGTATAAAAGTAGTGGGTTTAGATTGATCAAATTCAGCAAATAAGCAACCAATCTGAAAACGATGATATCCTAGAGAAAGCTAATTGTAACTTAGGTTTACTCCAATTCTAATTTTATATTTTTTATTTCTATTTTTAATAGATTTAATGCATAATATTATTTATACGTCCGTATTACTTGACCAGATAATCCACCAATGGTAGTGCAGTATAGTGGTCACGTGATGCAGGCGGAGACACGTGACCAGTATACTGCTCTGCAATTGGTGATAATTCTGGTCACGTGATTTAAGTTAAAGATTTTCTAAATTTTAAGTATATGAATTTTCGTATAATTTAACACAGTTTTATATCAATTTCTCGAGACAGGAACATTAGATAAATTTTCATGGGTCGCGATCAAGAGCTAAAGTGATTAGCTTTCAGTCTATACCCCCTTTCTTTTTTCCTTTACAGTCCCTTTAAAGATATATACACAATAAATAAAATAAGTTTAAATCTACCCAGGAGTACTGGCTGAGCTAGAGCAGGCTTTAATCCACTGGACAGTTGATACCTTAAGTAGCAAGGTAGGTTTAGGTCAAATATTTTTCAGTAAAAGGGACAGTAAACTAAATTTCAAGTGAACTTTCATACAAAAATGGCAATGTAGAAGATATTGTAGCTTTTCTAGGTTTGAAAGTGTTTGTTTTTAACAATTCCTGCAGTAGAAATGCGCAAGTAGTTTTTGTAGAGAAACCACAATTGAAATAAGCAGTTTTCAAAATTATAAATGATATCTAATTAATATTTGATCAGACAGAGCTTTTAAGGGTACTGTGCCACCCTTGCATGAGATTTGCTTGAAATTACTCTAACAGTCCTTTTAACATACTCGTTGGTTATTTTATCTTAAGTGCGAAACATTTGGTTGGAATACTGGAAAGTTCCAGCGACTGAACTCGATATCCACAGCGTAAACTTTTAAACGGAAGAATTTAAGTTTCCGGAGATATTAAACTGCTAAGAACAGATTTTATATAAATATATATTTCTGCTTTAATCTCTGATTAAACCAATCTTTCTCTAAAATTAGGTTTTTTTGTTGATTAAAGTTCACCTTTTTATACAACAATTTTAGTTAAGTTCCATTTTTTGTTTTAAGTGGAAAAAATTTTAATTGTTCCATGTTTTGTATTTATAGGGATTTAATCTGATCTCAGTTCCAGATATTTTACATCCAGATATTATTCAAAGGTATGTTGTGTGGGGGGTGGGGGGTTGCTTTATCCATTTTCTTTAAATGGATTGTATATCTTGTACGTTGGTTCTGTTCTTTAGTTAATATTTGTTGGTAGGTCTGGAAGTGAAGGTTTAAGTAAACTTTGTGTAATTGGTTTGAACTAGTTTTGTCAAATGCGCTATCCAAAACAAAAGGGATCGGGAAAGTAATTTCTGAATGATTTATTCTCTACCCGACCTGAAGTATTTTGTTTAGCACCTAGATACTCAGATATTTTGAATTTTTAAAGAAGTTATTTCTAGAGTTTGAAAATGAATTGTGTTGTTATCTCTAGATGTGGTATGACAGTAGACGGAGAGAGAAGTCAAGTTTACAGATTAAGTAAAGAATTTGGTGAGGTTAGAAATATTAATTTACCACTCTTAATAAAGGTTGTCATGTATAGATACGGGGTGGGGGAGCAACTGTTGTGTGCCCCTCTATTATGTTAGATTAAATTTAATGTGAAATAATTTTTTATCTGTATAACAAGGACCACTCCCCGGTCCCCCACCCACTCAACAAAAACTTGCATCGCATAGAGTTGTCATGTATCTTCTTGTAATATATTGAATTCTAATGTACTCGGCTTTCAGGGCGCTTCGCGCCCATCTTCTGTTTCGATTGTGAAAATTTTCTCTTTGTATACAAACATTGAAAAACAAAAACAAACAAAAAGTTCGCGGATTTTATAAAAAAAAAATTGTGGTTTTCAAAATTTAATGAAAATCGAATTTTGTTTTTTTGTTTCAGCCGTTTCGACGTTTATTGAATACAAACAAACAGACAGACAGACATGCAAATTATATATGTAGATTGTATGGTAATGTGCAGTTTAATATTGTTTTGTTAAACATGAAATATATTGTAGGCTGCACTGTCCGGAACTGCAGAGATGGGGATTGGTGGTTATTTAATGTCGAAACAGATACAAGATCTACCATTGAAACTTTGTGCTGTATCCAGGTACAGATACAAGATCTACCATTGAAACTATGTGCTGTATCCAGGTACAGATACAAGATATACCATTGAAACTTTGTGCTGTGCAGTTTAGTCTTAAACCTCTACGATATATTTTAGATGTTACCGAGCCGAAGCAAGCCAAAACCAACAGGATAAAGGTCTGTACCGAGTACACCAATTCAACAAGGTATTATATTAGTTTTATCTACGGACAAGTAAGAACAGTTTGATCTACGGACAAGTAAAAACAGTTTGATCTACAGACAAGTAAGAACAGTTTGATCTACGGACAAGTAAGAACAGTTTGGTCTACGGACAAGTATAAATAGTTTGATCTACAGCCAAGTAAAAACAGTTTGATCTACGGACAAATAAGAATAGTTTTATCTACTGACAAGTAGAAATAGTTTGATCTACGGACAAGTAAAAACAGTTTGATCTACAGACAAGTAAGAACAGTTTTATCTACGGACAAGTAGAAATAGTTTGATCTACGGACAAGTAAAAACAGTTTGATCTACGGACAAATAAGAATAGTTTTATCTACGGACAAGTAAGAACAGTTTGATCTACGGACAAGTAGAAATAGTTTGATCTACAGACAAGTAAAAACAGTTTGATCTACGGACAAATAAGAATAGTTTGATCTACGGACAAGTAAAAACAGTTTGATCTACGGACAAATAAGAATAGTTTGATCTACAGACAAGTAAAAACAGTTTGATCTACGGACAAATAAGAATAGTTTGATCTACGGACAAGTATCTAGGTCGAGATGTTTGTTGTAACATCAGGAGATGAGAACTCAAGTCAGGATGCACTAGAACTGGTTCATTCAATAGAGAGAGAGCTTTTTGATCAGCTAGGTAGGTTTAATCTTGTTTTTGATCAGCTAGGTAGGTTTGATCTTGTTTTTGATCAGCTAGGTAGGTTTAAGCTTGTTTTTGATCAGCTAGGTAGGTTTAAGCTTGTTTTTGATCAGCTAGGTAGGTTTAATCTTGTTTTTGATCAGCTAGGTAGGTTTAATCTTGTATTTACGGTTTTATCCACGGTTTCTCCAACACATGAACAACCAACTTTACATTTTTGTAAAAAAAAATTGCTCATTTCAATTTGGTTTAGGTCGATTATAACCCGTGATTGAATTTATTCCATGAAGATACAGAGATCAGAGTCCCAAAAACATGAGAATTTAGTAATTAGTCCAAAAAAAGCCAATAATTTGTCAATAATAATAATAAACACTCCGACTTTGATTGAATATTAAATAGGTTAAAGACATTCTCAAGACTTTCCCTACCTGAGCTGGGAACTTTAGAATGGTGGATATCGGGATTAATGCTTGATCCACTCTTTTTCTTAATCTCCAGATTAAATATGGCTTGTTCTCCTCTTGTTATTAATCTCCAGATTAATTAACCGATCGGGATTAAGGATATCCCATTCTAAAGTTTTCAGCTCTGTATCTATATCTGGATGCAAACTGATCTCTGTAAACTAGGATTGTTCTTTATGTATCTGTATCTGGATACAGACTGATCTCTGTATCTTAGGTTTATCCTACTAGTATCTGTATCTGGATACCAACTGATATCTGTATCCAAGGTTTATCCTACTTGTATTTTATCTGGATACACACTAGTTTTCTAGGTTTATCCTACTTGTATCTGCATCTGGATACACACTAATCTCTGTATGCTAGGTTTATCCTACTTCTATCTGTATCTGGATACACACTGAGCACAGTGTTCTAGGTTTATCCTACCTTTATCTGGATACACACTGATCCCTGTAACCTTGGTTTATCCTACTTGTATATGTATCTTGATACACACTGATCTCTGTATTCTAAATTTATCCTACTTTTATTTGTATCTGGATACACACTGATCGCTGATTCTAGGTTTATCCTACTTGTATCTGTATCTGGATACCAGCTGATATCTGTATCCAAGGTTTATCCTACTTGTATCTTTATCTGGATACACACTAGTTTTCTAGGTTTATCCTACTTGTATCTGCATCTGGATACACACTAATCTCTGTATCCTAGGTTTATCCTACTTGCATCTGTATCTGGATACACAATTATCTCTGTATCCTAGGTTTATCCCACTGGATAGGTATCTGGATACACACTTATCTCTATATCCTAGGTTTATCCTACTTGTATCTGTATCTGGATACACATTAATCTCTATATCCTAGGTTTATCCTACTCGCATCTGTATCTGGATACACACTAATCTCTGTATTCTAGGTTTATCCTACTTGTATCTGTATCTGGATACACACTAATCTCTGTATCCTAGGTTTATCCTTCTTGTATATGTATCTTGATACACACTAATCTCTATATCCTAGGGTTATCCTACTTGTATATGTATCTGGATACATATTAATCTCTATATGCTAGGGTTATCCTACTTGTATATGTATCTGGATACATATTAATCTCTATATGCTAGGTTTATCCTACTTGTATATGTATCTGGATACACACTAATCTCTATATCCTAGGTTTATCCTACTTGTATATGTATATGGATACATACTAATCTCTATATGCTAGGTTTAACCTACTTGTATATGTATCTGGATACACACTAATCTCTATATCCTAGGTTTATCCTACAGAGTGTTGGACATGTCGCCTGACGAGCTAGGAAACCCTGCGGCTAGAAAATATGATATCGAAGTAAGCATTTTATATATATAACTAAGCTATCTTTCTTTGTTACCCTGATCACAATTACAACTTTTTATACAGTGCAGAGACCCATTTATTGTGGAATAAGTAGACGAATCTAGTTTAGGGTTTAAACATGAAATTGATGAAATATCGAAACTGTGCATTTACCCATTTACTTTGTAAGTTGATAGCTACTGGTATTTCATTTATTACAACATAAAGTACACAAAATATGGCTTAATATCTTCTTATTCCACAGTCCCACTGAAAAATGTTTGAAAGTTTTCTACTTAAAAGGTTTGTTTGACAAAATATTTCTATTTTGTCTAGGCGTGGATGCCAGGTAGAATGTTCTGGGGTGAAATCTCCTCGTGTTCAGATTGTACAGATTATCAATCTAGACGGTTAAATATAACAGATACAGATAACAGGTCTCATAAGAACGCAAAAACGATTCTCTTTTTTCAATTATTACTTCTCTATGATGTTGCAGCTGAAAAAATAAACGAAGAAGATATATTTCGTGCAGACGTCTCATCCTTTGTTGGTAACCCTGTGTTTCATAGCAAACCTTTATAAGGTTTATAAACACTCCAAATTGCTTAACAAAAAATATATGATTGTGAAGAAGTGACATAAGTGTCAATTTTCATGAATTAATCTGAAAAAAAATCTACAGTAAATTTTTTGTAATGGTTCAAATTAATCATATATTTCGGCCACGTTTTAGGTAATTTCGACGTTCAAAACCTTTTACCTTTTTTAATACTGGTACAAAATAATGAAAGGTTATCATGAAAGAAAGCGAAACCTTAATAATTATTTTATATAATTTAAGAATTTTCTAACAATTATTTATTTTAGATTTTGCCACACTGTAAATGGAACAGCTTGTGCAGTTCCCAGAATGATCATAGCGTTGTGTGAACAGTTGCAGACCCTGAACGGTTCAATATCTATCCCTCCTGTTCTCCGACCCTACCTAAGAAACAGGGAGATTCTCCAGGGCAAACCAAAGAAGCTCCGACCAAATCTGTCCTTTATCACGAGTGCAAATTTTATTGAAAAAACGAAAATATAAAATGTATAAATTGTAATATTATTATTTCGATGCTGCCAGCCATTTCTGAAAAACCAGAGGACCCTTCTCCGTGACCTCGCTCCGTCCCGTCTTTGTAATGAGGTCGTTGTCCCTGTTTAAGATGATTAGGGTCGGGATCCCTGACACTTGGAACTTTTTCTTCAAATCCTAGACAAACCTTGATTATATTGGGCTCAAGTAATATGACAATTTGGCTTCCCAGATCCGGATCCAAGGGGCAAAATATCGATGGATCCGAATCACTGATTTGTACGATTTGAAGTTGATAAATTTCTGTTTACCTGTGATAAAACTGTTCCATGCTGTACTGCCAACCAATCTCCATGACTTTCCTATTTTTACAAAAAATAAAGCAAATAAGTTTTTTTTGGTATTTTCAAGAATGACAGTGAATTTGTATCCAGGTTTCAATGTTTTGTCAGAATATTATATTAATGCGACATTTTAGACAAATTTTGCAGACTTTTGTGATCTTTAAGTCTTTACATTTATACATGCGGTTAGAGATAGGGTACTCTATACTTCTAGGAAAGTCGATACAAGATATTCAGTAAAATTTAACAAAGGATTGAGTCTTTGCCAAAAACTCGAACGTTCTTATCCCTAAACTTTTTGATATTTTAAACTTACAGAATTAATAGTTTCAAATGTCATATGTTTACACCATGAGGGTGCAAAGATTTAGATAGATAGATAGAAGATCAGAGTATGTGGCAAAGACTCTATTCCTTTAAAAATTTGTTGGTCGAATTTGCTAACTAACATTACCTTCATATAGGTCATAAGTTCTTCTGGTGAATTATCACTGGAGATAAATATTATCTCAAAAGGTTCCCCGTTAGACACAAGATCCTATTGAAAGGGCATATATAATATATAGGTAAAATATCCTGGAACAATAATATAGAAAAAGCAAGTTACATTTTTCATTTTGTATTTAAAAAAAGCCAAGATTTGTTAATCTGCTTATTAACAGGAAATCTTGTGTATTGTCCTATATATCCTGTATCATATCCTGTATTTTGTATCATACATATACTATAGCATGTATCAATCATTTTTATATCGTTAATCATATGAAACCTATGTAGATAAACTGTTCTCGAACGCGAATCCGTCAGAAAATGCGTGGAGTTTTTTATTGTGTTCGACTCTACACTAATTCAATATTTTATCTCAATCCTCGTTGCTTTTAAATTGTTCCATTATAATTGTGTACGAATAAATAGAAATAAATAAATAAGTACATCCTGGATCTTGTATCATACAGAA
Source organism: Eurytemora carolleeae (assembly GCF_000591075.1). Taxonomy (NCBI): domain Eukaryota; kingdom Metazoa; phylum Arthropoda; class Copepoda; order Calanoida; family Temoridae; genus Eurytemora; species Eurytemora carolleeae. The sequence goes on along the minus strand of NW_019396091.1, from coordinate 278,130 downwards.
TAAAGGGTTACCCACGAAGAATGAGATTGCAAAGATGACGTAAAAATCTATAAAAACAACTCTCTAAAGGTTCAATCAAGTTTTCTGTCATGAAGAATAAGTATAGTCTTAATTGACTTACATAATGATTTGGCAAAGAAAGTAATAAGTTTACAGTTGCAAAGAATCATTAATATCAGGAAACAGACCGAAGACATTCTGTACAGTTAGTTTCTGAAGTCACATCCTTTGTAAGATAAAAAGTAGAATTCTATTATTTTATAACATTAAATGAAATTGTTAAACTTGTCCAAAAACATGATTTTATATATTGTTCATATATCCTATATCACTTCCTGTATTCTGAATCATACATGTATCATTTAGAAATTCAGACTTAAATCCTTTACCGTGTATCTTTCAAATTTATATCCTATATCATGTGTCCTTCTAACTTATATCATACATCATATGATGTATCATGTAGCATGTATCCTGTATCATATATCCTGTATTATAAGTCTTGTATCTCTTATCCCATGCATTCTGCCTGTATCCAAGGAGCATTAAAAAATACCGTATAAAATTCTGCCAAGGCAGGAGTAAACAGTCTGCAGGGTGGACACCAATGGGCGGAGAAATAGAAACCAATTATCTTCTTGTCCGCTAGGGCGGAGTCGGCAGATACAACCGTTCCATCCTTCTTCAGTAACTGTTGTCCAGTTAAACAATCCATATTCTCTCTAGAACAGTCGAAATCATTTTTTATCCATTTTATTTAGTTATAATCAGAAAGACTCGGAATTAATTTACAGTTAATCAGATGACTAATCTAATTTTACAATAATGAATGTATGATGAAACGATTGATCACAAAATAACCCTGGTCCTGGCATTTCCAAAATGTGGTCTGCCTTTTTAAGCATTTTAAATTGCCTGAGATATTTATGCAAAGTCGCCTGTCAATTAATTCTGGGCCTTTTTTTAAGCCTGCAGAATTCAGTGAATTGAGTATTTTCTAGTTTTTGCTTTTTTTGGGGTTTGAAAATATGTGTCAATGTCTTTTCAAGTCTTTTCAATGGCAGGAATATGAATCATATGCTTTAAAGGAGTGTTAAGATCGAATCTGTAAACATAAACTTGAAGGATGAGAAAATAAAAATAAATAATTGTATATTATTCGTTCAAATTTATAAATTTTCATAGTTATGATCTCGTCAAAGATGTTTGAACGGAGAAAATCTATTCCGAACTGCAGGATTGTAAAGTTACGAACCTCGCAATATTTACTCATCAATTTTTGATTTTTGAATTTTTATTTTTTTTATTATTATTTATTCAAATCTAGACTTATTATTCTAATTATCTACATATTACACTACAAGAAATAAAAAAAATAGAATTGTAAAAATTTTTGATATTCCCATAAAATGCGTCGGGGGGGATTTGAGGGATGCAGAACCTAATATGTGGGACAAACAAGAAAACCCTTATCGGTCACTACAAAGGTTCGGAATAAAATATGTGGGATTTATGTCGTAACCCTCTCCACCCTAACTTCACTTAGGTTTATAAACTGAAAATAGAATCTGAAAATAAACTTGAAAGTTGTATGTTGTATGTTGACCGCATACTATCTCCTTCTGCAATGGAAATTAGAAAGCTAGCTTTCTATCTCAAGCTCCTTTGTTAGTTAACCCATAGGAGACTTCAGCGACGACTTTACCAAATTAATAATGTTTGTTTTCTTAAAACCATGATTCCTTGCAACTTTGTCAAAACATTAAAAACTTTATTTAACTCTGGATCATCACATATGAAGGATTTCAGATCGTCTTTATAGTCTTATTCTTTGTGGTAAACCCTGTATCATTATCTTTACAGACAATTTATCATATTTTTATATGAAGTAAAGCTTCGATCAATGTACAGGGTTCCCCACAAAGTATGAAACCTCAGAGACGGGTTTTAACACTTTTTTTACTTTGAACTTCATATTTGATTGCCTATAGTTGTCCAATATGCCATTAAAAGTTTATATTTGAGGCACAAAAAAAACTACATAGAATTTTAGATCGTTCGAAGAGTTTCAGGTTGTCATTAGAGTCTCATCATTTATTCTATTATATATCCATGTGTACGTCCTCATTAGTGAGGTCCGATGAAGTGCGACCTTTTAACAGAGATTGTTGAAAATACTGCCACTTATTAAAAGGGTACATTGAGTCCTCCTCCCCCCCCCCCCCACTACTAATGTTGTGAATCTTTGGAGAAGATAAAATATCTTAAACTGTAAAGACGACTTAAAATTCTAAAATATGACAATTCTAATGTTAAATTAAGTCTTCTACCCTCCACTGTCTAGATTTCAATAGATAGCTTATTCAATAATCAAGCAAAGAGAGAAACAAAATGCAGGAAACTATGAGCCAGGAAATAGACCGTATCTGAAGTCTCATTCTTTGCGGGTAACCCTGTAACACTCGTCAAACTCTTAAAACTTTTGTGAAATTGTTCTAACTGTGCGTCTTTTGGATTATCTCCTGTCTCTTCGTACGAATAAGAAACCTTGCAATTTTTGGATGTAAAGTGTTGTTTTAGAATACTGTAATGTCTTGAAAATGTAATTTAATATGTCCGACGAAAAATTACAGTTGGTGAATAGTTTAAAATGTCAGCTTCCATATTTTGTTAAGTTATTTGATACCAAATAGAATAAAAAATATTAAAAAATATTAGAGTCTAATGCGAATATATCAACATAATTAAGGCTACTTTTATTAAGGGTTTGATTGCTAACACACTTTTTTCGTAATACAAGTTTACAAGTAATCAAAGAGAAGCTTTTTTAATTGACAGCTTTTCTTGACTCTCATGTTTATATGTATCTGATATCTATAGCTAACAGCTTAATATAAATTGAAATCGAAAGTCGTCATTTGTATTGATGTAAAATTGTAATATTTATTTCAAAGTAAAATATTAAAAGATTTTCTTGAAGAAATGAACTAGTGAAACTATTTGATTTGCAACATCAAGTACACTAAATTATTGCTTTAATGTCGTCTTTCTTTTCTACAGTTTTCTGGATCTCAGAAACATTATCAAACGCTAGATCTATACTTTTACTCATATAGATATCATAATAAATAGTATTTAAGATTACACGTGAACAAAGTAAATATATTTCAAAGATTAGTCAACAATTAACAAATATCACAAGTAAACAGAATAAATGAGGTTTAGAGATAAGAAAATAAATGTTAACATGAAAATTAACGACTGGATCAGGACGGATTAAGGTTCAGCTATTCTCAGGGATCTATTTCATCCAGTTAATCCTCTCCTTATCAGCAGCTCCTGCTCCTGCAGCAACCTTGCAGACCTCTATTTTTCCTGCTCCTTCAAGGACAAGATGCTCCCCCTCTCTCTTAAGTCCTGTCAGGTTCTCTAGGATGGATGAAACCTCCTGTTCAAGCTGAAGAAGATGTGGAGGAGGCATCATTTTGGTACTCATAACAGGACCTGGAGTAAACTTCCCATCAGTCTCTGTTACAGTGCAGGACATTGAGTTCCCAACCTTCGCTCCAACTCTCCAGGTTTTATCTCCGGTTTTCTCCACCTGTAGTTTAAACCTGCCCTCCCAGTTTCCTTCAATACTATTTCCTGCTCCTGCTGAACCCTTGAGTGAGTCTAGGCTAGGGAGAACTCCTGAAGATATTTCAACACCTTGTCCTTCTTTATCCATACTTACAGCAGGTTTCAGCTCCTCCCCGCTCCACCCGGAGATATCAAATGCAACTCCTAGTCCTTCCCCGTTCTTGGAGAAGGCGATATTTACCTTATCTCCGTCCTGCTCCAACCTCATTCCAATAACATCTCCGTCTCCGAACTCTGGTCCCCAGTGTCCTGTTACTAGACTGTTTCCATCACTCAGGTTTCCAGGTCCTCCGTAGAACAGTCCTTTCATACCATATCCCGGAGCAAACCTACTCTCTCCAGATACTCCCACCCAGGTTCCGCTCACACCGGAGATCTTGAACTCCCAGAACCCGGTCCCACCCACACTCCACAATGCATTTCCCTTTGATCCTCCTTCTCCATTATACTGGACTTTAGCTCCGTTTACTGAAAGTTTATCTGTTCCGTCCTGTTTCCACGACATGTTTGATTCTTACTGGTGTTTTCTGCTTCTTAGTTAGAACTGATATAGAATAGTCTGGGTGAGGTGAGTAATGTTCTGTAATCTGTGTACACTTGACTATCTGAGTCAGGTCGGAGCTATGACGATAATCAGCTGTTCTCTTACTAAGCCGGCCGTGGTGGTGTAGATATATAGAGAGACAGAGCATGTTTATTTTATGAATAACACCTTTCCCCTCACGGATATACAATATGTAGATAGAGAGACAATAAATTATATCAGAATTCCTATTACTAATGTTCAATTAACCTACATTCTACATATAAATATTAATATATATGCCTTCTCAATATATGCCTTTGTACGTATATATGAAGCAAACTCCTTTTTTCCGTCTGTACGATATGGGTTCGAAAAACTTAAAGTATATATAGCAATAAACTTTTGGAATCCATATTCAACCTAAAAATAGGTATTTTTATAATTTTTAATCAAGAGTTTTCCGACCTTTTATATTAGATACTAGCTGAAGGGATACTAGCCCGTGGGAAAAAAATAAAAAATAAATAAAAATATGTAGAAAAAAAAATAATTTAAATTTTTTTAGCCTATAACACCTCCTGGCCACCCTTGAGTGTCCACAAAAAATTTCAGCCCAATCAGTCCAGCCGTATGGCCGGCTATAGGCAACATATATATATATATATATATATATATGCGAATGTCTTTTTTATATAGATTGAAATAGCTGGGATTGAAGTTAGACGTAATTATAACAGGGATTCGGTTTAAATCCAAAAAAACGAGTTGAAAACGAAAAGTATTGATGTTTACTCTAAGGTCAGTTTCCAAATATGCATACTTGCATTCACGTACGTGTTACTTATATTTTCTAACGATAACTCTGTAATTCCTCATTCTCTGAGTTCAAAGTTTACATAGTATAGATCTACATAAAATAAATGATAATGCTGTGTAATATGTACAAGTGTTAAAAATCAATAGATCAATAATCTATTATTATCATTGTATAATATTCCTACGAGCAATATTAGATTCATAAAATAAAATAAAATTATGATATATTATGCTTAGACTAAAAAAGCGTTTCATAAAAAATGATGAGTTTAGACTGAGTTGACTTATGAGAGTATTAGCATAAACCCAGTTTAGACTGAGTTGACTTATGAGAGTATTAGCATAAACCCAGTTTAGACTGAGTTGACTTATGAGAGTATTAGCATAAACCCAGTTTTGCCTTAAAGCAAAGTTTTCTTTACAAGAGTCAACCTATTCAATTTTTAACCTATTCAATTTTTAACCTATTCAATTTTTAAACCAAGCGGTTTTCCATAGTTCCATATCAAAATCGGTCCAAGGGTCCTGAGTTGTGATCGGACACACACACAAACAAACAAAGATTACTACTACTATTACTATTACTATTACTACTATTATACTGGCTTGGGAACCCACCGTTGCCCAGGGTACTCACGGGTCTCCCGCCATTTAACAGGATTTGGTTGATTTTTACCGGGAAACTAAATTTTCGCTATAAAAGTGGACCCACTCATTTTCCCAATACAAATTTGAGGCAAATCAGTTAAGGGGTTCCTGAGTTCTGATCGGACATACAAACAAACAGAGATTACTACTTTATATATAGATAAGAGATATCAGATATAGTTCTAACTAAACTGAAAAACGACAGAACTTATCAGTTTTGACCTGTCAGTGTCACCATGTATTTCCATTTAATATTTGAAAACGAAATATATCATTAGATTTTTTTTCACAAATTAATAAATATTTTATATTTTATAACTCCTGCACTGAAGATTTATTTAATACCTTTTTATTTTGGTTTTAACTACAAAAAAACTTTTAAATTAATGTTTAATCTCTAAGATTTAAACAGATTTGGTGTATTCATTAATCAAACGTAAAATACGGCTTAATTCCGATCGGGTCAAAAAAAAAACTTGTCGAACCTCACTTTATGAATTATCAATTTATAAAATATAAAATATTATAATTACAAAGGAAAACAGAGCCGGCGATTTAAAAAATTCAAGAAAATACGACTCGGGTCTAAGCTGTTGTTGAGCCTTATTTACGGCTCGGGTTTTCGAATTTAAGTTGCATCTATTTTTAAACAGAATTTAGTTCATAAAACCGGTTTAATGTTGTATTTGGCGGATTTTCATTGTAGGAATTGGTGCATTCAGGGTTTTGATGAGAATAAGTCCCAACATTGAGCCTTATTCTTCACTAAAACCAACCAAGGTCGGTTTTATTTTATTGGGCCTAACTCCTTAAGTCAAGCCTAAGATCTCGCAGCTGTCAATCACGTGACACAAGCTGTCGTCAGAGTTGGGTCTAAGATTGGGTCTTAAAGCTGCATTTAAGGAATTAAGACTCGAGCCGAAGCTTTTAAATCGCGGGCTCAGGAAAGTCTGCGAAACCTTTCGGTTATATAATGTACATAGAAATGATTTGAAGAATTGTTCACGAGACCTTGTTGGCTTTTATATCTGTCCACTTTATTTGAAACTTGAAATAACTTAATATGATCAGACAGACGATGCTGCCATTTAAAACCCTTATTTTTAATCTCCGAATTGTTTTGAAAAACGGAGTTGGGAGGAGGAGCTTTTAACATATTAAATCAATTAAGTTTTAAAACAAGTTTCGTCAATTCAGAAGTTCCAGTTCCTTCAATTTTAAAGGTTTTAAAAGCACTGCCTTGTAATGTATTTTAATTACGAGTTCGAGCCCCTTGAGCTTACACCTTAAGAATTGAAGTCAAGATATAAAAACGGTTCAAACTATTTGAACTCTGGAGAAATCGGGCGAGTTGAGAGATGAAAACTTATTTAAACCGATTGAAATTAGCTAGTCTCATTCAAAAGTTCTGGTGACCGATCAAATAAAAAAAATTTGATTTCCAAAAAAAATTAAGGGGAATGGATGTCAACTAGTTTGTTTTGATATGATGAAAATGAGATATGAATTTATACTTAAAAAGATTAAAGATTTTGTCAACAATGTTATTGAGGTAAAAGCAGATTAATCCAGATATAAAGTTAATCCAGAGGAAAATATTAACAATTTATTTGTGAAATGTTATTTTTAGAAAACCTATTTACATTACTAAGAGTTCAATACTGTTAACATTAGGTTTCCAAAGTATGGGGATCTATTACCCTCACAAATTTAATATAATAATGGTATTTTAGACGCTTTTCAATAAACTGAAATGTTTATCCTAAATGATTACCCACAGAGACGACTGTACGGAATTTTTACTTTCTGTTTCCTTATTCATGATTCCGGCCTTGAAAGTATATAGTTTATACATCCAAAGCTAGAATTATCTGTCCAGAATAATAATTCAATTAGTTGTGCCTCTTAAAACTTGAAAATAAGAAGTATATTCTATGCTGTATATATATGGTTTAACTTATCAAAAATACCTCTGATTCTAGTGGTGCACGTTTGTTTAAAATTATTTTTTTACTAAATAGTAATAAAAATGAATCTTATGAACTGCACCGTTTGCATGACATGATAATCTCACGCTTTAACCTCATATCCTGATAAATATGATAAATAGATAAAAAGATAGATAAATACACGTAGATAAAATATTTATTAAGAGAGAGAGAGACATTGATAAATAGAGAGATAGATAAATAAATAGATTGCTAAATAGATAAATAAGTAGATAAAGGATTTATGAATAGATAGATAGATAAATAGATTGATGAATATAAAAATAGATAGATATCTTCTTCTAAGATTTTAACCACAAACAAAATGTTTCATGCTTTATGCAATCATCAGTATGAATACTTGGACCACATTCGGTATCAAGCACTTTTGTGAAACTTGGAACTCAACTATATAAAATAGATAAATATATTGATAAATAGATAAACAAATAGATAAAAGATTTTTAATTTAATAGAGAAGTATGATTAATAGTTTGATCAATAGATAAATAGATTTATGAATAGACATATAAAATTAATAGATGATATAGATAAATAAGATAAATATGATAAAAAGGTTTATGATTTGATAGATAAAAGATTTATGCAGAGATATTAATAGATAAAAATTTATGATAAATAGATGAACAGATAAGATTTCTGAATAGATGGATAAAAAGCTATAAAGTAAAGTAATTATCTAGGATTAATATCTGATTCTTAAATCAACTTCTCATTCTTAACAACATAATTGCAGTGTTCATGATGTTCAGTATACTAAATCTAAATCAATAGATTAAAGTTTTTATTACTAATAGCGTCGGAAAGTTAAAGAAATTAATTTTCGTATTTGTATGCGGTAACTGAATGAATTTATCAAAAACTCTGATGAGATGAGACTTTTATCGTTAACTCTATTATTCTATATTCCCTCAGGTAGGGGTAATTATTGATAACTCTATTATTCTTTATTCTCTCTGAGAAGGACTATTTATTGATAACTCTATTATTCTTTATTCTCTCTCAGATGGGATTTTTAGGGATAATTCTGTTATTTTTTATTCTCTCTGAAAAGGGCTATTTATTGATAACTCAATTTTTCTATATTCTTTCTGAGATGGGATTTTTAATGATAATTCTGTTATTTTTTATTCTCTCTGAGACGGGGCTATTTATTGATAACTCTCTTAGTCTTTATTCTCTCGGAGATTGGATTTTTAGTTAAACTTCTGTTATTATTTATTCTCTCTGAGAATTTACTGATAACTCATATATTCTTTATTCGCTCTGAACAGGCTCTTTAGTTTTAAATGCGTCATTTTATTGTATGATTTTTCTTCAATAAGGTAAATAAGGTAGTTGTTGAAACTCCATCAGGTTCCTATCATTATATCATCCATTTATCTCTGACACAGTAATCCTACAGTTCTACAGTTTAACCCAGAACTTTGGAGTCGTCGAAAAAAAATGTTAAAAGTCGTCTTAGCAATTTATTCAATGGGGTTTAAATAAATAAATAGATATAATATTTGCGGGAAAATTTTTTAAGAGCTCCATATAATTATTCAATTTAAAAACTAAATATCTGCACTCTGCACCGTTTGCCTGGCAGAGAAATTGATAGATTATTGTCCAATTTTTGGGAACAGTCCCTTTTCTTGAAATTTGATGAAGACAAGGCAGATTTATTTCTGATTGGCTTCATGTGATTTACTAGCTGTGTGACCCTCCCGACCCTTTAATGTTTAAAATTTGTAATCCATTATTTAATTCATGGGTTCACAGGAGGTAACAACAACAACAACAACAACAACAACAACAACAACAACAACAACAACAACAACAACAACAACAACAACAACAACAACAACAACAACAACAACAACAACAACAACAACAACAACAACTACAACAACAACAACTACAACAACTACAACAGCAACAACAACAACAACAACAACTACAACAACAACAACAACAACAACAACTACAACAACAACAAATTCTTTCTTTTTCAAAATCAGCCAACATATGGTCAATGATGCAAAACAAGAACAATATAATGGAGATTTTAAGAAAAATTAGATATAAAAAAACTAGAAGGTGACGGTGCTAATATATGATTATTTATGCAATTTTGTAAAACATCGTTAAAACCAATATTCAAAAATAAATGTAAAAAAAAGTTTATTCATGGATTTAAGTCATTCTTTTCTGCCAAGGTTTTAAACGAGGGGGGGGGGGTCTAAATTCTTTATTACTTTTGTTCATCATGTCCAATATTGTAAACCACTCTCAGAAATTTTACTTTTCTCACAATATTTCCTCAAGCAAAAGCTATCGAATTAAATCATTATTTTGATCTTCAAAATTACCCCCCCCCCCCGTCTCTTTCTCTCCCTCTCTTTACAAAAATAGAAAATCAATTATGTTTAAATGTGTAAATGTAAGCTATTAAATAGGTAATTATTGGGGGTTTTATTTTAAGACCATTAAACATTCTCCTGTTTGGAGGAGGAGGACCGGGGGAGGGGGGTTAACATTAAAGGGAGTGTTCGCGAAAAATGAAAGGGGCTTACGGCGAAAAATAAGCGCTTTTAAGCGCTACTAATCTTACTTTATTCTGTTGCGTATATAAGGAGAAAATTGTTAAAAACGATTCATACGGGAGAGCGTAGCGTCCATGCAAATTCAGAAAGTTGCAACATTCAGCTTGGATCGTAAATTAATTAATTTAATTTCTAACAAATCATTCAGATATTGCAAGCAATAATCATCGATAATATTTTGACGCATTCGTATATAGTTAATATTTCAGAATATTTTTTTTATTTTTTATGATCTGATAGTTACTCTTGAAAACATTTATTCCTGTTTCGAGAATTTTTTATAATGAAGACGACATTTTCATATTTTCCAGGAATGTTCGAAAATATTATGAAATATTAACTATATACGAATGCGTCGAAAAATAATCGATGACTATTGTTAGTAATATCTGAATGATTTGTTTGAAATTAAATTGTTTATTTTACGATCCGAGTAAAAAGATGCAACTTTCTAAATTTGTATGGAAGCTATGATCCTCAGAATGAGTGTTTTTTAACAATTTTCTCCTTATAGACGCAACAGATAAGAAGTAAGGTTAGTAGCGATCAAAAGCGCTTATTTTTCGCTGTAAGCCTATACCCTCTTTCATTTTTTGCGAACACTCCCTTTAAACTGCAAATTTATAATGATTCGATATTTTCCTGTTAATCAACTCATTTGATTTAATCATCTGGAGACTTCACAGACAGGTTCTGAAACCATAGAGGCTCAAACAACTCTTTTGAATATAAGGATTAAACCAAGTTATAAAAGGATTGTTCATCCATTTGTAAAGTTTAGGTAGAAATCTTTAAATGCACTTTGTAAACAGGCCGTTATCTGATCAATAATTTGGAAGATATCTTCATTTTTCCCGTTTGAACAGTGTTTCATGCTGAAAATTTCCTCCAACTGTATCTTCAGAAGAAATGCGGGAGTCACATTTAAGAGAAACTACAATTGAAAATAATGGATTTTTAAACTTGGATTTCTTATTCATTCTAGATGAGACAAAACTTTAAGCGGTACCGTTGAAAATTTGCCTTATCATTCTTTAAATGAAGGGTCAATTGATCTACGTTTACAATCCTTTAAAGCTTAGTTGTGTTCCTAGTTCCAGGCCCAGGTGTATTTTCGAGGTAAACATTTCCTTTCCTAGTTCCAGGCCCAGGTGTATTTTCAAGGTACATAATCCCTTTCCTACTTCCAGGCCCAGGTGTATTTTCAAGGTAAACAATCCCTTTCCTAGTTCCAGGCCTAGGTGTATTTTCAAGGTAAATAATACCTTTCCTAGTTCCAGGCCCAGGTGTATTTTCAAGGTACATAATCCCTTTCCTAGTTCCAGGCCCAGGTGTATTTTCAAGGTAAACAATCCCTATCCTAGTTCCTGGCCCAGGTGTATTTTCAAGGTAAATAATCCCTTTCCTAGTTCTGGGCCCAGGTGTATTTTCAACAATCTCTTTCCTAGTTCCAGGGCCAGGTGTATTTTCAACAATCCCTTTCCTAGTTCCAGGCCCAGGTGTATTTTCAAGGTAAATAATCCCTTTCCTAGTTCCAGGCCCAGGTGTATTTTCAAGGTAAGTAATACCTTTCCTAGTTCCAGGCCTAGGTGTATTTTCAATGTAAATAATCCCTTTCCTAGTTCCAGGCCCAGGTGCAATTTCAAGGTAAATAATCCCTTTCCTAGTTCCAGGCCCAGGTGTAATTTCAAGGTAAATAATCCCTTTTTATTAAAAATTTTCATAATCAAGAGAATATTTGGTCTTCAAAATTCTTATTTAAAAATAATGTTCCTTTAACTGAATTTGAATTAAAGGGAGTGATTGTAGATTTTATAATCGGGTTTAAAACATAATCTTTTGGGGATCATGTATGGAGTATTTAAAAGTATCTATCTCAGATATAAGAAATATTTAAATTTTAAAAATGTTAAAAATCACAATATTACGCAAAATTTTCCATCTTAAATGGTAATCCAGAAAAATTTTGCTATTTAGACAATAGTGAACTTTATCTGAAATACTAAATGTTGCCAAAAATATATTAAAACATATTTAAAGATATATTAATATTTTACTTTTTGCTCTGGAGAGCGTACGATATCATGCTGGATTATCATCAAGCTTAGGCGTAAAAAAAATTTCAGAATATTACTATGAATATCTTGTTTATTTTATTTGTGCTTTTTAAAACGAATGATTTTTTTACACTTTCTGTTTGTCCCAAAAATCCAAATTTGTAATCATGCAATATTGTTGGACATTCTGTAGGTGGGACATGGGATGGGACATCCTGTTGGTTCGTTTTGAGATAATTTTCTAAACGTTTCAAAGTTGTTTTGCCATTAAAGGTGATGTAAAAGAAACTGAGATTTTTTCTGTATGACTAAACTTTTTTTCAAAAAGATGTTACCAATTGTTTTATTTTTCAATAATTTTGCATGATGTAATGAAAGCTAACTTAAATCGACCTCGAATATTTATTAACGGGCCTCAAATGTTGCCTATCCCAACCTGAAGGTGTAGGTATATAATTATATGTAATTTGTCATATGACGCTGAGCTGAATTATTGCGGTCTCATGGTGGGAAACTTTCCAACGCATCTTCTCGGTTTCTACATGTAGCGGAGGAAAATTCCTCCTCCTCCTCCGCTTCCTCCTCCTCCTTCTCCTCCTCCTTCTCCTCTTTGTCCTCCTACTCCTCCTCCTTCTACTCCTACTTATCCTCCTTCTACTTCTTCACCTCCTCCTCCTTCATTTCCTCTCTCTCCTGCTCCTCCTTTTCCTTTTCCGCCTTCTCATACTTGCGTTTTTTATTTTTGTTTTAAAATTGTCAAGTCAACAAGTTTTACATGAACAATCCCTTTAAAATAAATTTGATTCAGGGAATTTTGCAAAATCGTTAGAATTGGATTCAGCTAGATTTTACTCGGGTTTAAGTGGTTAAAAGAAATTAGATATAGTAGGGGAGAGTTTCTCAGATGAAAACTCTAAAGTAAAGAGAGAAAGAGATTAGGGAACGGAGAGAAAGAGATTAGGGTGCGGAGAGAAAGAGATTAGGGAGCGGAGAGAAAGTATGAGATTAGGGAGCAGAGAGAAATAACGAGATAAGGGTGCGGAGAGAAAGAGATTATGAAGCTGAGAGAAAGAATGAGATTAGGAAGCGGAGAGAAAGAATGAGATTAAGGAGCTGAGAGAAAGAATGAAAATAGGGAGCGGAGAGAAAGAATGAGATTAGGAAGCGGAGAGAAAGAATGAGATTAGGGAGCGAAGAGAAAGAATGAGATTAAGGAGTGGAGAGAAAGAATGAGATTAAGGAGTGGAGAGAAAGAATGAGATTAAGAAGTGGAGAGAAAGAATCAGATTAGGGAGATGAGGGAATAATTGAGATTAAAATAAGTAAATAGAGAATGTAAAAAAGGAGAGAAATATTGAGAGAAGAGAAAATATTATACACTGCGCCCATCTTCTTTTTCAGCTTTTAATGGTTGCTTAATCTATCAGCATTTTCTCTTCGATAAAATGAAAATAAAAAAATTCGTATAATTCCAAATTTTATTTTGAGGATTTTCAAATTATACAAAGAAAAAATTTGTTTGAAATGAATGTTTGTAATTTTTAGCATTCATAAACCTGCTCTGGGGTCACGTGAGAAGACAGAAGACAGGAGAGAGCGGAGAGAAAGAATCAAATAAGAGAATGAATGAATATGCCTGGATTGAAAGAAAAGATAAGTATCGGCGGTGTAAATGAATGAAAGGTCTTTGTTTGTAAAAAGGGAAGGGCAAAGTAGACTTATAAGTTAGTGTCTGAGACCAGACCCCACTGTGTCAAATTCCAATATTTATGATGGTAGGGTGTATATAAATGTACGGATGTATAATGTAAAGGGTGTCCCATTAAACATGACAGTTGGTGAATAATTCTAAATGTCTTCTTCCATAATTTGTTAAGTTCTTTGATACAAAAGAGATAAATTTAAAATAACTTGGGAGGATCATAGCATAGTAAAATTGATTTCAAACTAAAACATATTTGAGTAAATAACTTTTTCTAACGAAATAAACTGGAAAAAGTCTTTAATATCTAATATAGTATTCTGAAGAAGTTATTCAAAACCACTCGCCAACTGTCCTGTTTCGTGGTACACCCTGTATATTGTACGGGTGTGGCATCCGTGACTCTCCCACAAACCAACTCATTTAAATACTAACAAATATGTCCAACATGGTTCCGTTATGATTTATTGATTGATTGTTGAATTATGTACAACCTGACGTGACACTTGTTTTTGTTTACTTTGACTCCATTTGTTCCGTTCATGTTCAACAATTTCAATGACAAAACTAACAATAAATGAATGAGCCCAAATAATATCTATTTACGAGGTGTGATCAATAAGTTTCGCTAAAAAATATCAGGGGTACTTATAGAAGTCTCAGTCCTATAATTTGTTTTTTGAAAGTTCACTTTTTTACATATACCGGTTTTTGCATCGTTTAATAAGTTTGTTTTGGGTAACCGAGCCTCTATAAGTGTCTTTTTTCTCTGATCTATATTCCAGATATTCCTGTGCTGTGATTACGAAGCTAATCCACCTTCAGGAGAATACGCCTTACATCATTACAACGATTTACTTGCGCCAACCTGGCCAAAAATGTATCCGGTATAAATAAAGTGAACTATTAAAAAAATATTTTACAGCTGAGACTTCGAGAAGTAGTCCTTAGAAAAATTTAGCAAAACTTATGAACGCTTTTAGTCGTGAAATTAATTATGTTTAATAGTAGGGCGATAAAGTCACGTTATTATTTCTAATTAGTTATTGATATTTTTCATTTATTGATATTCTATTTAATTTCTTTAAAACTCAATCAAATTCTTTTGATTTTATTGTGGAACACGATAAAATAAGAACACCTCTGCCTATCCAGTCCTAATTATACCTAGATCCCTCATACCTATTCAACATAGGATTCACTAGTATCCAGTTTAATTATACCTAGATCTCTCATCCAAATCCAACCTGTAGGATACATTAGTATCCAGTCCTAATTATACCTAGATCTCTCCTCAATATCCAACCTGTAGGATACATTAGTATCCAGTCATATTTATACCTAGATCCTTCCTCCCTATCCAACATGTAGGATACACAAGTATCCAGTCCTAATTATATCTAGATCCCTCCTCCCTATCCAACATGTAGGATTCACAAGTATCCAGTCCTAATTTATACCTAGATCCCTCCTGCTTATTCAACCTGTAAGATTCACTAGTATCCAGTCCACTATACCTAGATCCCACCTATTCAACCTGTAGAATTCACTAGTTTCCATTTCTAATTTTACCTTGATCCCTCCTATCCAACCTATAAGGTTTCACTAGTATTCAGTCCTAATCATACCTAGATCTCTCCAATCAAGCCTATCGGATTAACTAGTATCCAGTTTTAATTTTTCCTATATCCCTTCTTTCTATCCAATCGGTAGGATTCACTGTAATCCAGTCCTAATTATACTAAGATCCCTTCTTTTTATCCAACCTTTGTGATTTAATAGTATCCAGATCTAATTATACCTAGATCCCTCCTATATCTGCAGGTTTTGGCAATATCTAGGTCCCGGGTACCTATGGTATTGTTGACGGGTGGATCAAATCGTGAGAATAAAAATCTAAGATTATACGGATTCGTCCAATCTGGGCGGATGAGTGTAGAGATATTCAAATTAGTTTGATAGAAATATCAAATATCCAAGGTTTTATAAAATATATATTGTGTTCCTAACAAGAAAAATAAATACTGAATATACTTAATCTATGGTTCCCAAATATCAGAACGATAACCACCAAGATAGTTCTTAAAAAAAGTTTTCTGAAAAACCTAAATAAGCACACCCATGTAGCCTCATTATACAATTGGTTGGCTAAACTTGATCATTGCACATTTCACATTTAAATCACAACAATTTTTTAATTTCGATTTTTTTTGCCTGAAACACCCCCGGCCACCCATGAGTGTCCACAAAAAATTTCAGCTCATTCGGTCCAGCCGTTTGGCCGGCTATAAGCAACATATATATATATATGAATGTCTTGTTTTATTATATAGATTACTAGCTGTAGGGCCCTTGGAAAAAATTTTTGAAAAAATAAATTAATAAAAAAATGTTTGAAAAAAAACTAATTATTTTAGCCTATGTTACCCCCATGGGTACCCATGGGTTCCCAAAAAAATGTATATACATTTACATACATTTATGTATATATGAGCGAAGAGCTTTATTATATACGCGGGATACCAAGATTTTAAATAAGGTCCAATCTGAATTACAATTGAGATATTCCTTTAGACAAAACAAAAATACACCTGGAATTCTACTGATCCACAAAACCTGAATAATCCATGGTAATGGAACTTTAATTGAAAATTGTTTTACGAGAAATTATTTATTTTTCTATTTTTCCAGCAGATGTTGCAATGTACAGAATATAAACAGGTTAGACCCAAGTGGGCGGATATAAGTAGGTGTGTCAGAAACCTACTCAAGGTACATAAATGGAACAAAGCAAAGAGAAAGGGTGGTTTAAACAAACTAATTGTTTTAGACAGAAAATTAGTGCATAAAAAAACTAAAATGGACATATTTGGACCGTGGAATTTTGCAATCTGCATGCATTAGTTTGAAAATATTTAAACGTGAAAGAGTAAAATTTTTAAGTATTTGAAGATGATTTAATTTACTGATTATGATTTTGGTTCTTCTTACGCTTACCCACCTCTAAGAGTTAAGTATAGTGCTGATAAACCCTGAAGGCAATGTAAAATTGAGATGATGAGATAATTAAGTCTTTTTATAGTTAGTATTTATTCCAGATCAGTTATCCCATCTTCTGTATAGGAGCAAGTAAAAATAGCTCTTTCTGAGAATAATTATAGGGTTGCCCACAAAAGATGAGACTTCTATGACGATGATCTTTTTTGGGTAACCCTGATCCTTTGTGGGTAACCCTGATACTTTGTGGTTAACCCTGATCCTTTGTGGATAACCCTGATCCTCTGTGGGTAACCCTGATCCTCTGTGGGTAACCCTGATACTTTGTGGGTAACCCTGATACTTTGTGGTTAACCCTGATCCTCTGTGGGTAACCCTGATCCTCTGTGGGTAACCCTGATACTTTGTGGTTAACTCTGATCCTTTGTGGGTAACCCTGATCGTTTGTGGGTAACCCTGGTCCTTTGTGGGTAACCCTGATCGTTTGTGGGTAACCCTGGTCCTTTGTGGTTAACTCTGATCCTTTGTGGGTAACCCTGATCGTTTGTGGGTAACCCTGGTCCTTTGTGGGTAACCCTGATCGTTTGTGGGTAACCCTGGTCCTTTGTGGTTAACTCTGATCCTTTGTGGGTAACCCTGATCGTTTGTGGGTAACCCTGGTCCTTTGTGGGTAACCCTGATCGTTTGTGGGTAACCCTGGTCCTTTGTGGTTAACTCTGATCCTTTGTGGGTAACCCTGATCGTTTGTGGGTAACCCTGGTCCTTTGTGGGTAACCCTGATCGTTTGTGGGTAACCCTGGTCCTTTGTGGTTAACTCTGATCCTTTGTGGGTAACCCTGATCGTTTGTGGGTAACCCTGGTCCTTTGTGGGTAACCCTGATCGTTTGTGGGTAACCCTGGTCCTTTGTGGGTAACCCTGATCCTTTGTGGGTAACCCTGATCGTTTGCGGGTAACCCTTATTCTTTGTGGTTAACTCTAATTCTTTGTGGTTAACTCTGGTCCTTTTTGGGTAACCCTGATCCTCTGTGGGTAACCCTGATCCTTTGTGGGTAACCCTGATCCTTTGTGGGTAACCATGATCCTTTGTGGGTAACCATGATCCTTTGTGGGTAACCATGATCCTCTGTGGGTAACCCTGATCCTTTTTGGGTAATCCTGATCCTTTGTTGGTAACCCTGATCCACTGTTTGTAACCCCTGTAGGATTTGTTAAATGTATGCTTTAGATAGATAGATAAATAGATATATTTTGACTAAATATTTAATTAAAAACAATAACAATTGCACAATTTTTACATTTTAATTTAGCCAGGGCATCTCTAACCATTGTTGGTTTTTTTTTAATGAGAGGCCCTTCTGCAGCGATACATCCATGTTCATTGTTTAATTCAAATAAAACCAAATAGAATAAAACAATTTATAACTAAAGGAAAAGGAGGAAAAGGAAAAGTAGTATATAGAGAAAAGGTATGAAAGAATAGAGAGGAAAAGAAGAAGAAAGGATCGTAAGGGGGGGGGGCAACCCAGCACACAAAGTTTATAATGTTTATGTTTTATTTTGTTTTGTTATAATAAATATATGCAGTATTTCATCCTTTTGTCATTCCTGCAAAACCTCAACATGTCATTTATTTATTGCGGTAAACCAATTAAGGTTTTTTTAATATTGCCATATTGTTATCTATCTCTTTTAACAGAACCTAACCATGTGTAACATCCACCCAAGGACAACCCGTCTTAGAGGTTTCAGGTTCATAGCTCATCAGGAATTTATGGGATTTAGAATTAAACAGGAGAAAGGAGTACAGAAGGGAGAGATACAGAGGCGTAGGATATAGAGAAGTAGGATACAGGGGAGTAGGATACAGAGGAGTAGAATAAAGAGGAGTAGGATACAGAGAAGTATGATACAGAGGGGAGAGATACAGAGGAGTAGGATACAGAGGGGAGAGATAAAGAGGAATAGAATATAAAGGAGTAGAATACAGAGGAGTAGAATAAAGAGGAGTAGAATACTGAGGAGTAGGATACAGAGGAGTAGGATACAGAGGAGTAGGATAGTGAGGAGTAGGATACAGAGGAGTAGAATACAGAGGAGTAGGATACAGAGGAGTAGGATACAGATGAGTAGGATACAGAGGAGTAGAACACAGAGGAGTAGGATACAGAGGAGTAGGATACAGAGGAGTAGGATACAGAGGAGTAGGATACAGAGGAGTAGGATACAGAGGAGTAGGATACAGAGAAGAAGAATAGAGAGGAGTTGGAACAGAGGAGTAGGAAACAGAAAAGTAGGATACAGAGAAGAAGTATACAGAGGAGTTTGATAGAAAGGGGAGAGATACAGATTAGTAGGATACAAAGGTAGGATACAGGGTAGCAGAATACAAGGGAGTAGGATACAGAAGAGAAGAATAGAGAGGAGTAGGATACAAAGTAGTAGGATACAGAGGAGTAAAGATACAGAGGAGTATGATACTAAGGAGTAAGATACAGAGGAGTAGGATACAGAAGAATAAATATAGAGAGGAGTAGGATACAGTAGGGTAGTATAAACTGGGGAGTAGCAGGATACAGAGGAGTAGGATACAGAGGAGTAGGATACAGAGGAGTAGAATACAGAGGAGTTGGATACAGAGGAGTATGATACAGAGGAATAAATATAGAGATGAGTAGGATACAGTAGGGTAGTATAAACTGGGGAGTAGCAGGATACAGAGGAGTAGGATACAGAGGAGTAGGATACAGAGGAGTTGGATACAGAGGAGTAGAATACACAGGAGTAGGATACAGAGGAGTAGGATACAGAGAAGTAGGATACAGAGGAGTATGATACTGAGGAGTAGGATACTGAGGAGTAGGATACAGAGGAGTTGGATACAGAGGAGTAGAATACAGAGGAGTAGGATACAGAGGAGTAAAAATAAAAAGAGGGGTAGGATGCAGAGAAGTATGATAAAGAGAAATAAATATAGAGTGGAGTAGGATACAAAGGGGTAGTATATACTGGGTAGTAGGAAACATAAGAGTAGGATACAGAGGATTAGGATACAGAGCAGTAGGATACAGAGGAGTAGGATGCAGAGGAGTAGGATACAGAGGAGTAGGATACAGAGGAGTAGAATACAGAGGAGTTGGATACAGAGGAGTATGATACAGAGGAATAAATATAGAGATGAGTAGAATACAGTAGGGTAGTATAAACTGGGGAGTAGCAGGATACAGAGGAGTAGGATACAGAGGAGAAGGATACAGAGGAGTAGGATACAGAAGAGTAGGATAAGAGGATTAGGATACAGAGCAGTAGGATACAGAGGAGTAGGATACTGAGGACTAGGGTACAGAGGAGTTGGATACAGAGGAGTAGAATACAGAGGGGTAGGATACAGAGGAGTAGGAAACAGAGGAGTAGGATACAGAGGAGTAGGACACAGAGGAGTAGGATACAGAGGAGTAGGATACAGAGGATTAGGATACGGAGGAGTATGATATAGAGAAGTAGGATACAATGGAGTATGATACAGAGGAGTAGAATAAAGAGGAGTAGGATACAGAGGAGTATGATACAGAGGGGAGAGATACAGAGGAGTAGGATATAAAGGAATAGGATACGGAGGAGTAGAATAAAGATGAGTAGGATACAGAGGAGTAGGATACAGAGGAGTAGGATGCAGAGGAGTAGGATACAGAGGAGTAGGATATAGAGTAGTAGGATACAGAGAAGTAGGATACAGAGGAGTAGGGTACAGAGGAGCAGAATACAGGGGAGTAGGATACAGAGAAGTAGAATAGAGAGAAGTAGAATAGAGAGAAGTAGAATAGAGAGAAGTTGGAACAGAGGAGTAGGAAACAGAGAAGTAGGATACAGAGAAGAAGGATACAGAGGAGTAGTGTACAGAGGAGTATGATAGAAAGGGGAGAGATACAGATGAGTAGGATACAAAGGTAGGATACAGAGTAGCAGAATACAAGGGAGAAGGATACAGAAGAGAAGAATAAAGAGGAGTAGGATACAAAGGAGTAGAATACAGAGGAGTAAAGATAGAGAGGGTTAGGATACAGAGGAGTAGGATACAGAGGAGTATGATACAGCGAAGTAGGAAATATATTAGTGTAGGATACATCAATATGAAGCGGATATTATGCCGGTAAGGATGTTTTTTATGCATTATGCACTTGCAATTTGGTGGTATTTCTTAAATATGCATTATTGTGCATTTTACAAAAGTTCGTCGAGAATTCATTACAACTGCAGAGTGTTTGCACTTTATGATAGGAATACAGGGTGTCCCATTAAATTTATATTATTTGAATTTGGTACTGTCATGAATCGTGAGACACCCTGTATCTTAACATTACGTCAATAATTCCTTCATGAGAACGAGCATTAACTCATAAAATAAGGTTGATTGCTAAAAATCAACTATACCACCTTCTGTGAAGTTGTAAATTGTAAATTTTATGTTCTTAAAACTAGAACTCAAGACGAACCACGAGTTTCAAACATATGAATCCATGTTCATTTTGCTTTAATGGCTTATTTTTCTTTGTTGGTAACCCTGTATTTAAAGCGAATAAAGTAGAAATGCTCCAATCATAGATGAAATTTACGTAGATTTGAAAGTAGGTAGACATTTTGAGATCTTATATTAGGTTGATTAGCAGAACCATCTATAGTTTTACACATGTTTATCCTCTCCAGGAATTGTTTATGCATGAAAACTCAATATGTGTACATATAGTATCGACAATGTAAATTGAAAATTGTACGTAATAAAGCCAATACAAATAAAACAATGGTGGGGAATTGACAAGACAAAGATATAATTTGTACATTAAGTTTTTTCTTCTGATAATAATATTTTTTTTATGTTTTTAACAAATATTCTATCGTTTGGTTGGTTATTATAGACAACGACGAATTCTTCATGCATAAATCATACCTTGGCACCTACCTAACAATTTAAATTAATTGATCAACCTGTCTCAGATAGCAACTCCATAAGTAGAGAATTTGAACTATCAAAATACATATTTCCTACAGATGGCAGCAGGAATATAGAAAGTAAACATTAAGCTAATACAGATGTCTCTTCTTTCTCCCTGTAGTAAAGGGACAAATATTTAGGAAGAAGGTTTCTACCTGTTTGCATATCTATGTATATGTAGAGGGGTATATGTACTATACCCCTCTGAAAGGTCATGATATTTCTGAGATTGCAGTATAGAACAATTCTAAATAACGTTTATAAATAAATGTTTGATTACCATTTAGTCCTTCCTCAAAATACAGAAATAGCCGCCATTGATCTCTTAATAAGTATAATTGTACAATTATATTTGTACATTGTACAACAAGAACTTTGAAAAAATACAAATCATGGAAGCTAATTAAAACAATAAAATAGAATTTTTAATTTAAAAAAGAGCTCTGGATATTCAAGTAAAAAATATTTTTATGTCATCATTTTATGGTTTCTTCTCTCTAAAATATACATGAAGGATTTTTTCTAAAGTTTCAGTGTTTCTTGTGAGATGTGGACGTCGTTCTTGAAGAACAATCATTCTTTCACAAGAACGAAAAGAACTATCAAGAACGATCCCATCGTTTTAAAAAAAGAACGGAACGCAAAGACGCGTTCTTAAAAATATTGGAATGATACGGAGAAGAACGGAACGAAATGGAAAGAACGGATATTAGCTTAAAAGAACGTTTAAAATCAGGAACGCGTTCTTTACAAAAAATATACATTGCACAAACCAGAAATGATCCTTTTCGGTCGTGAGGAACTTTATTTTTCTTAAAATCAACATCTAACAACCTCTTTTCTCTTTGACTTAGAACGGGACGGAACGGAACGAGAACAGAACCAGTGAAAAAAGGAACGAGAACGGAACGATCTAGCTAAAGGCCTTTGTTCTAGAACGGAACGGAACGATTTCCAAAAAGTCGGAAAGCGCCCAGCCCTAGACTCATACATTTTGTGGTCTGACCTTTAAACATATCCAATTGAAATTAACTTTATCTGTCACCCTAGTTTAACCTTAGTTTAACCCTAGTTTAACCCGAGCTAGATGCGTTTGGTTTCTTCAATTTCAACTCAATCGCGTTTGATCTATGATTCAACAAGCGTGAATCTTACAGTGTTTTATCTTTCTAATGTAAATACGCACCAGAAACGACAAAGTATAAAATTGTTTTTTGTTTGTTTAATAAGTCAAATTGGGATCGAAAGTGACAGCTTGCTGGGGAAAATGATCGAACTGAGAACAATACAGATTAGTGCTTGCTTGACGGTGAGGGATACGTACAAAATATGAGACTTCAACGACGACTTTATGACATTTAAAACTTTTTTTTTATATGTCAAACTTGTTTCTTTCTTGGCCTAATTATAATTAGCAAATTCATCATTGAATTGAACTTCAAACAACAAGTTTTAGATAGTTGTTAAAATCTCATCCTTTGTGGGTATCCCTGTACTAAAGTTTAAGTCTCATCCTTTGTGGGTATCCTTGTACTAAAGTTCTAGTCTCATCATTTGTGGGTATCCCTGTACTAAAGTTCTAGTAGAAACACATCACAAAATTAAAACAATTGGAATATCATTTTTAGTGAAATGAAAAAAAATAAATCATTATATTTGATTATTTTTGGAAATTTTTAAAGTAGTTTTTCAGAGAAAACTAAATAAAAATCTATTTCTGATATTCTCTGTAAAGCGGAAAACGAGTTTTTAAAATTCTAACCAAATAGAATTTGCTGGAACATAATAAAGAAAAAAAGATTGTTGCAGTGGTGCAACTATGGCGGGGCGAACCTAATTTACCCCCTCTCGGCTCTGCTAAGAATAGTTTTACATAATCTCTTAAATATTATTTTCGAGCTTCTCTCATAATTTCAAATAAAATCTTACTTTTTCCTCTTTTCAAATATTGAAATGACTAACCCCTCTCAGGGAATATGAAAAGCTTAATTTCTCCTATNCCCCTCCCCGTCCATTAAAAAGTTCTAGTTTCGACCCTGTCTTGTTGCCAGTTAGTATTCATCTAAACATCCTAGATATACAATTAAAAACTGCAGAATGTCCAACTAAACCTGAGAACGGAGAGATGAATCTTTGATATTTATTTTCTATATACATTTGTGATTTCCATAATTAGGTCTTACTTCTTTGTATCTCAAAGTAATGACAAAGATTTATAATTTGATGATAAAACAATTGATTTTTATTTCAAAAAATTTAATCAGATAGAAAAATGTATTATCATGTTTAGTGAAACTTACTTTTTCTATAAACAACATTCTAAAATCCTTTGCAGGAATACAGTGAAAACCAGAAAGTTATAGAAGACGACTGTTAGACTCTTTAATTAGTCCAATGAACACGAGACACGTCAATTGTGCAGTGTAACAGACCCATTTCACTTAAAAAGTGATTAATTAAGTTAGAAGTAAGCCTAATGTCGTCTTTTTTTTTTACATTTTTCTGGTTCTCATTGTATTTAGTTGTTTAGTTTCCTTGGCTGAATGAAGACAATGCAAATTTATTTTAATTGTGAAAATTGTAAAGAACTACAATTAATCAGAAGCATGACAGGAAACACGTGCTAAAAAAACAGGATGAATAATTATACGCTTTTTTTATTTTTTCTAGTTCGGTTCGGTGAGCAATATTAGTGAATTCATATTCGGCATTAATCTACTGTCATTCATATCACATTATATTATTATTAAGAGACCCTTCCCAAAGAACGGGAGGGGGGTGGTGAGGCGCTGAAAGTATTAATTGTCTATTGTGTTATATCTCTTCTTCTGTTTATCTGCCTACTGTTGCAAAAAACTTAGTAAGTTGAAATATAGTAGCTAATGCTCTCAAATCTCTCTTTCTTCTTCCTCCTGATCCGACCACAACCACGGAGCTTGGAGCTGATCGTCCCTGACTGCAGGACGAACCACAAGGTCCACCTGAGCCCCCTGAGCTGGTGTATCTGCTCCCTACTACATGTCTAGCTAATGGTTCCTCTATCTTTGGAGTATACCTGCCTCCAACCACACTCCGACTGACCGGCTCATCTCTCAGTTGACTATACTGCTGACCGATCACTATACTTTGACGAGGTTCTTGTCTAACGGGTGCGGTCTGACGGCCTCCAACAACAATCTGACGGTCGCAGGATGAAAGTGGGTCTCCGGTGAACCCCTGAGGACAAGAGCAGATAGGACGATGATCTCGAACCTCACAGTTTGCGTTACGTCCACATGTTCCAATACAAGGATCTCGGCAATTGTAATCAAAGCAAGCGAGGCTACTGGAGCATTCGCGATCATATTCACAGTCTCCGCGCTTACAGAACGCATAGGGGTCTCCTTTATATCCAGCAGGACACGAGCACACAGCTTGCCTACCCTGAGCTCTACAATCAGCTCCAGGACCACAAGGATTAGGATCACAGGGATTTGGTTCTTCTTCACATCCTGTGATTGTATCCGGCATTGGGATATATCCAACGAGACATTGACAAACAGGGTTTCCCAACCTATTTACCTCACACCTAGTGTTCCTACCACATGGAGAAGGACTGCATGGATCTGGTGGTGGAGTTCTAGCCTCAATTCTGGTGCATCCTGTGATTGTGTCAGGTTGAGGAGAGTATCCAGGTAGACAAGTACATACAGGGTTGCCTTGTCTGTTTGCATTGCACTCTGTATTGGGACCACATGGAGTAGGTTGGCAGGGATCTGGTCTAGGAACACATTGATAGTTCTGGCAAATATTGTCTCCGTTACATTCCCTATCCGTCTCACACTCCCTAGAACAACCTGTAATAGTGTCCGGTTTAGGAATATAGGTCGGCAGACAACGACAAATTGGGTTTCCTGAGGAGGTGATGGAACATTCAGTGTTTGGACCACAAGGAGATGGATCACAGGGATTAGGTTTCTCTACACACAGGTAGCTCTGACAGATAAATCCATTCCTACAGTCTGGATCAACCTCACATTCTCGTTTACAACCGGAGATGGTGTCCGGCATGGGTAGGTACCCTGGTAAACATCGACAAATCGGGTTTCCAAGAGTGTTCTCCATACAGTTGGTGTTTGGTCCACATGGAGAAGGGTTGCAAGGATCAGGTCTGACCACACACCTCTGGCTCTGACAGACGAATCCAGATTCACAATCTGGATCCCGGATGCATTCTGGTCCACATCCTGTAATAGTATCAGGTTTAGGAATTAATCCGGGTTCACATCTACAGATTGGGTTTCCACCAAAGTTTACAGTGCACACAGCTCCAGGTCCACAAGGAGAGGGGAAGCAAGGATCTGGTCTTTCAACACATCTCTGACTCTGGCAGACAAAGCCAGACTGACAATCCGGATCCCGGATACATTCGGGTTTACAACCAGTAATAGTATCCGGGTTTGGAATTAGTCCTGATTCACATCTACAAATTGCATTTCCAGTTCCTGTGACAGAGCACTGTGCTCCAGGTCCACATGGAGAAGGGTCACAGGGATCTGGTTTTTCTACACACCTTTGGCTCTGACAAACAAAACCTCTTTGACAGTCTGGATCTCTGGTGCACTCTGGACCACAACCAGTAATTGTATCAGGTTTTGGGATCAATCCAGGCTCACATTGACATATAGCATTCCCTGCAGAGTTAACCGAACACCTTGCTCCAGGACCACATGGGTTGGGTTGACATGGATCTGGTTTCTTAGCACAACTATTGGATCTGCAAACGAAACCCATCCGACAGTCCGGGTCGATGTTACACTCTGGTTTGCATCCGGTGATAGTGTCAGGGTTGGGGGTGTATCCAGGTTGACATCTACACTCTGGGTTCCCATCCCGGTTCACGGAGCATGTGGTTCCAGGCCCACATGGAGAAGGACTACAAGGATCGGACTGTTGTCTAGCTCCTAGAGAAAGATGTGCTGGACCTCCTCCCAGCCTGTTCTGAAGTATAACCGGAGAACCTAAATTCTGCTCTGGAGGACAACATCCATCCACAGGACTAGGTTTAGGCACGTACCCGGATATACAACTACAAATAGGGTTCCCCTGGTTGTTGACCATACACTCTGTGTTCTCCCCGCAGGGTGAGGGGGAGCAATGGCTACCAGGATTCTGAAACTGTCTGTTGTATCTGGCAGATCGAACAATAAAAGGGTCTGCCTGCCATTCTGCAGATATAAAATGTTGCGCGGATACAGAAGAGATTAGTAGAATGAGGATTAGAGACGAATATAATTTCTCCATGTTGGAACTACAGACAGAGAACCTGCCTGTCTTCCAGCCGTGTGAGTTCTGAACCGCGCTCAGATCTCCAGAGCGTGGGGGGGGGGAGAGCTGGCAACGAGCTCCCCTGGATCATTATGTAAATGCGCGGTAGAAACATCAGAGTTATGATATCATATTATTAGAGAAGATGATACAGTTTGTCCCAATAAACATGAATTTAAACATCATCCTACACTCTTCTGATTTCCAGTAGGTTAAATTTATTGAAAATTAATTATTTTAATTATTTGTTCTAGGTAAATCTTTCACCAATTATAAATTCTGGAATTGTAAAAATAAAATTTTCGATGTAGTAGAAATCTAATCTTTTCTCTCTGGAAAAATTGTGGCGCAACCAAGTGGAGGCACTTTAAAGCCCTTTAATTGATAATAAAAAAATTATTAAAAAATATTTAATTTGCAAATCATTTTTTCTTCCAGAGTTTTAAACACATTATTACAGATTGGGATGATAAAATAAGAGTGTCTCTGGGCAGAAAATTCTTAGTTTTAAAAATAAGAAAGCATTTCCAAGTTTAGATTTAGTTTTTCGAACATAAAATTCCCAGACGAAAAAAGACCTGAATTTTTGCCACAAACTCAAATTTTCCATTTCCTATATCTTTGGAACCTGATATTGTATTGTATTGTATTCATAATTAGACTTTTAAATCTAAAAGAATTCACACTTTGAAATATCTATGGTCTACGACATCGGGTGGCAAAGATGCAGGGCTAAACAAATTGAAGTTTGTGGCAATAACTCAATATTTTTAAACGAGTTTGTTTCTTACATTGATCATATGCTCAATAGCGCAACTAGTACTTTTGTGAAGGGGAGGGGGCGAAATTAGATTTTGTGGGCTTGGTGGGTGGGGGGCTAGCCCCCCCTGTCGAATTTTTTTTCTTAAAAAGAAAGCGCTGTTTTCAGGCTGATTCATATTCACTATGTATATAAAGTCCCGTATTACAGTCAACAGCAATTTTTGTTATTTATCCACTAGTCATATTTTTGTTATTTATCCACTAGTCATATTTTTCCACTTTATAGTTCCTTAATCGTAGGTCTGTGCAATCCTTAGTAGTTAATAGTTGTTCCTGGCAGTACTTGACTCTCTTTCGTCTGTCTATAATACATAATAGTCCTTCTGATAGAAATCCCTAAGTCCTGTTTTGCCAGTAAGAGGTTTATCCATGTTTTCCTCTTATAGTCTGCAAAAGTCCTAAAAGTCCGATATAATCCCTATCATATTTCGTGGTATTAGAGTTGTCAGGTTTGTGTAACCTTAAATGGTATATGTAATATTCATGAGAAGTAACATATATACAGGTTTTTTTCAGATAATAAATAAGGAATAACTGCCTTTTTTAAAGTCGAAAACGAGAAAATTGTTAGAAATTCTCTATAGAAATTCGATATGCGAAGCGCCAAAGAAAAATTTAAGTATTTTTTCTTAATTTGCAAAATTTGATGAAAGATGGTCAACAATCATGATCATGCTAGATTCAAGTGAGGAGAGTGCAGATTAATTTTTAGACTAAATTCTATTTTATTAAACACGTATTTCTGGTTCTAAGAAACTGAATAAATTGGATCTTTCTCTGTATTATCTTGAAAATAATAAAAGTTTGTGATGGTTTTAATTTTAGTTCTGTCTCTTGTTTGACCAAGATCAATATAAGCTGGAATACCATATTTACATATAACTTGACATTTTTGAATAAATATAAGATAAAATTCAAGTATCATAGTATCTAAGTCTATTGATAAAACGGTGGATTGAAAAAAATGTATCATCTATATAAGTAAATAACGGTTTTACTTGCGCCCAATTTTATGCTAACAGCTGGAGTGTAACGCAATTTCAAGGAATCCTCCATGTCCGATTCATTAAAGTACCATTTAAACCTTCATCTGAGTAACAATAAGAAAGATATCTTCGTTTTTCTATCTTGACAATGTTCTTTTCTGTCTCTTCTCTACTAATCTGCAAGTGGCGTTTACAGAGAAACAAGTAAAACAAATCAACTTTTAGTTTTAAAAAAACGTTTAATTTAAAAAACAACTCTAAGATAAAAAACTTTAAGCTAAAAAAACTATTAGTTTAAAACAAACTTTTTGTTTAAAAAACTTTAAAATCTTGTAAGTTAAAAAACATCTTTTAGTTTAAAAATAAAACTTGTATATCTCATCTATTATACGACAAATGTGTTAAGGCCGGAAACATTTTTCTATCATAACATGTTTGTACTACGCCCTGTATTCTGGTACTAAGCTAGAGAACATGTTTGTACTACGCCCTGTATTCTGGTACCAAGTTGGAGAACATGTTTGTACTACGCCCTGTATTCTGGTATTAAGCTAGAGAACATTCTTGTACTACGCCCTGTATTCTGGTATTAAGCTAGAGAACATGCTTGTACTACGCCCTGTATTCTGGTACTAAGTTAGAGAACATGTTTATACTACGCCCTGTATTCTGGTATTAAGCTAGAGAACATGTTTGTACTACGCCCTGTATTCTGATACTAAGCTAGAGAACATGTTTGCAGAAATATACTTTTTATGAGAATACTGTTGGAAATTCTTTAAGAGGATTTATTCAAAAAATATTATTTAGAGGTTTAATAAGAGCACAGATATATTTATAGAAAATATTTTGATGCCACATCGACTAAATAGTGTCGCAAAGCCTTGAGCTTTGTATTTACCTCACCCACTCATTCTTGTATTACAAAAGCATTTTAAAACTAATATGCTTGTTTCTAATTTCAATTTCACAGAAGTAATTGAAAAAATCCTGTTTGAATGAGAGCTTTTGGAAAATAAACAAATATTCGTTAATCTATTGATAGTACATTTTTGACGTAAAACTCTGACACGAATGGTTTTTAGTTTAGTCCCAATATTCAATACTAGGCTTCTAGGGCGCTTCGCGCCCATTTTCTTTTTCAACTTTTAACTGTGGCTTTATCTGGCTTTATCTTTATCTTCTCTTTCTTACAGTATAAAAAATAAAGCGGATTTCATTATATTTTATCGCGCATTTTTAAAATTTTACAAAAATAAATAACTTTGAAACACAAATTTTGAAATTTGGGCCCGATCGGTTCAGCCGTTTTGACGTTTATCGGATACAAATAAACACACAGACAGACATGCAAAGTATATATATATATATATATATATATATAGAAGCATAATGCTAATTTTAGTTTAGTCTCAAGACAAATCGTTTCAGCTTTTAAATTGATGGGATTGGGGTCCGAGACCGAATTGAATGAATTGACATGGTCGATGAACTGTTTAAATCCTAAATCACCGATTCAAACCTCATAAATTTTCAAGTTTGAATCGGTGATTTAAGATTTGAACCGGCGGGTAGTTAGTTCAGTGATATAGCTCAAATTCATTCAATTCTGTCTCGGGTTTGAAATGTATCTGTCTCCGGTTCCAATATCTAGATGTTGCGTGCTCCTATCTAAATAAGATATCAAAGGTTTTCAGTATTGTGAGCAGTGACATGATTATATCGTGATAATCAGCACACATGGATATGTACTAAATAGGTGGCAGGGAAGGATTAAAGGGACTGAAAGCGTCATTTCAGATGACACTCCACGCAAAAATGTCAATGCCTAATTTAAAAGCTCACTCTCCACTAAACGGTACTTTATCTTCGGTCAGATTACTGCAGATTCATTTAGAACACACAGAAACCTTAGTTCAGGGTGAGCATTGACTAATCAAGTTATCATTCATAAACCTTCCCTGTGGTCACGTGATGTCCCACAAAAAAATTTGGGCCCGATCGGTTCAGCCGTTTTGACGTTTATTGGATACAAACAAACAGACAGACAAGTCAAATTTATATATAGATTTAATTAGATATTAGATGATAATCAAACCTTTGAGAGAAAAACGTGTTAAATTTTTTTTACACCCTTCAAGGGATGAAGGTTATTTTGATACCTTAACAATTTAGCAATAAATAGGAAAACTTTTCATTTAATTAAGAAAATATTAAAAACCTTTGAATTTTAATTATTTTTTTCTAATAATGCGTGTTTTCACCAAAATTTACGCTTTAGCGACCAAATCTGAAGATTCTTCTGAACCGTGAACAAAAATGATTAATAATGATTAACTGATTTATTTATTCATACAAATTAACCAAAAATAAAGGAATATTCGAAATTCATAATCACATTTATGAATCAAAGAAGAAAACAAACAAATATTTTACTTTATAATGAAAAATCAACAAACATTGTTTTTCAATCATAAAAGCTATTTCAATTAGAAATGTGCGATTTCTTTCAACAATAATTAAAATCACATTTTTTCCATTCATTTTAGTAAAACGGAAAATGTTTGATTAAAAACTATGACCATTGGAGCCTCACCTTTCAGTTCCCCCCCCCCCCCTTCCTCACGTACTTCAACAATTTACAGAGTATTGTTCCCTGGAACAATTCACAAATAAAAATTGTATTTAACAAGTAATTTATGTGGAATTTAAAACAAATAAAAAGTTTTTTTGCACCATAAAAGAGGTTAGGGAGTGGGGGGGGTATAGGAAGTGGAAGGAATATGTACAAATATCAACTTTAGTGGAAAGAATATGCACAAATATCTCCTCTAGTGGAAAGAATATGCACTAATGTCTCCTCTAGTGGAAAGAATATGCACAAATATCTACTCTAGTGGAGAGAATATGCACTAATATCACTTCTAGTGGAAAGAATATGCTTTAATATCACCACTAGTGGAAAGAACATGCACTAATATCTCCTCTAATGGAAAGAATGTGCACAAATATCTCCTCTAGAAAGAAAGAATATGCACTAATATCACTTCTAGTGGAAAGAATATGCACTAATATCTCCTCTAGTGGAAAGAATATGCACTAATATCTCCTCTAGTGGAAATAATATGCACTAATATCTCCTCTAGTGGAAAGAATATGCTTTAATATCTCCTTTAGTGGAATGAATATGCACTAATATCACCACTTTTGAGGTAACAAAACAAAATTCTAATAAAAATAGAACCATTTAAAAATTTTCCCAAATATATACTTCCTCCACAATTTTCCTATAAAAACGAATGAATGATAAGAGTATTGTGGAATGTAAGAACACAGGTAGTTTAATTGAAACAAATATCTCAATAAAATGACTAAACTAAACTCTTATCTCTCATCAAGAACTGTAGGCTAGGCGTTCATCAGTTCTGTGTAATATCAAGGCCCGGGATATAGATAAAAAATCTATTTTAGTTTGTTTTTATTAAAATTTGAACAATAAGACAAGGTTGAATACACTTATCATATTATTTTTCTATTGTTACAAATAGAGGTTTCTTATTTTTTTTATATTAAAACATTATATTGAACCGCATCAAGTGATTCTGTGATTCATAATTTTTAATCAATGATTTTAGGAATCAAATTCAATATTTGTTAGAGTAGAAAATAAGTTTTGTCCATTAAAGTTAGATATCAATGTTTATAATATTAAAAACTGATAATTTTCAATTGTGGTTTCTCTACAAAAAGGACGTGCTTTTCTACTGCAGGATAGCATAAATAAATAAATACTTTTAAACCTAATAAATCGAAAAAAATTTTCACATTATTGATCAGATAAAGGTTCCAAGGGTATCGTTGTGTATCGGAGCACTTGAAATTACGCATACAGTCTCTTTAATTACTTACTCTGAGGATAAAATTTGGTGGTTAAGGAAAAATAAAATGTTAAATAGAGATGTCAACGATAGTGTAACGTAACGTAAAATGTACGTTTTTGTACGTTACGTTACAATAATGTGTAACGTTTGGATATATTCTATATAACGTGAACGTTAAATGTTAACGTTATAGGAGCTCATACCTAACGTTAACGTTAAACGTTAACGTTAGAGGAACATGCCCCCAACGTTAGCGTTTTGTGAAAATGTAACGTTATGTTTCTAATATCTACAACTTGACCATAACGTAAAGGAATGTTTTGTTTCCAAGGGGAGCTTGAAAGTCTATCGTTTGAAAAATTAATTGTGATTTGATTGAATATCGTAACGAAAGGATTTCTATTTCAAAATTCAACTTAAAAAAGTGTAACGTTGTATAACTGAAAAATGCATTACTGTTTATGAAAACGTTTTGAAACTTTTTCCCTTATTGTATAATGAACAATTCAACGTTGCAGAAATGGGTTATTATTTTAATAATCAGGAAACGAAAGTTTTTTTACAGAGTAAAATTTCAATAATGTAACGAATAACATTAAAAAAAAGTAATTCTGTAAATCAAAACGTTTCATAACTTTTCTCTGAATACTAAATTGATTAGTCTAATGTTAGATATATGTCTGATGAAAATGTTGTTCATAAAACGTTAGACTATTAGGGCTGAGTTTTAATTTCAAAAGTGTAACAATAATTCTGTCAATCAAACATTTCAAAACGTCTCTAATATATCAATGTAAGAGGTTCGACTGATGATTATAAGAGCAAAGACTTATGGTTTTTCATTTCAAATTTAAAGAAAATGAGTTTATGCCAAAAACTCTAATTTTCATTTAGTATATCTTTGCAACCCGATGTCGTAGACCATTAATATTGAAATATACAAGGTTTAAACCATCGGGTTGGAAAGGTATAGGGATTAGTAAATTTGAGTAAAAAACCTTTCTTCCTTTCTAAAGTGTAAACGAGTTTTTTTGTAACATGATATTAGTGAAAATTCAAATCTTATAAATGTTTCTTGGACATTTGCCATTGTTTGATGAAACCCACAAAAACTCTGGAAAAGGAAGACGACATTAGAAGTTTTACATACGCATTTTCTGTTATAAAGCAAATGATTTACTAATTGCAAAAAAATCAACTCATTAAGTGGTACGGGTCTGTGAACAAACGCAATTGCTGGGTTTTATGTTTATTTGACTACTTGAAATCATAACTTCAGTTGGCATGGTTCATGTTTTAGGTTGAACAATTTTATAGAAATGTAGATACTTACTAAAATGCAACAATATTTTATCAAATGGAAAATGCGTGTTATGTTTTATTCATCAATAGATTTTTATGAAACTTTAGAATAGAAAAAAAAATGATTTTTTAATCGATTTTTTTTAAAAAGAAAAAAATGTTAAATAATTTTATTTCACGTTGTTTGTGTTAAAAAAAAATTTAGCACTTGTTTTACTATATTTGATATTTTTTAACCCCAAACTTGAACTCTGAAAACATTTTCATTGTGGTTTGTAAACTAAAGCTAATGCCGCTTTTTTACTCACTTTAAAAGTAACATAAAAAACACTATAAAAACTAAAAATTCGCCACAAATTATAATTTTCTAACCTCTACATCTTTGGTGTTGTAGACTTTTGATATTTCGAGGTATGACTTCTGTTAGATAAGAATGTCTAAAGGAATAGAGTTGTTCACAAACTTATATTTCTAATCCCTATATCTTTGCTACCCAATGTTGTAGACCTTACATATTTTAAACTATGAATTCTGTTAGATAGAAGAAAAGGGTCAGTCTGCATTGCGTAAAAAAAGAAAAAAATAACCCTAAACTAATCTAAAATAATTTAGAAATACTGTTCCACATACACAAAAGTGGTTTGCCTAGCCGAATTTTAACTCATTTTATGTAGTGTCCCAAAACATGTCCATTTTTTAAGCTCGCCAAATACAATGATAACATGTATACCTTTATCTGATTGATGATTTGAAAATTAGGAGTGTTTTCCTATCTAGTAAATGTATGCTGGATGTTAAGGAAGATTGATTTGTGACTTTTTTTAGAACTTGCAGCCAGCCACCCACCTGAGGTCGCTGTGTTTTAAATTAATATAAATATTGTAATAAAAAAAAATTTCAAAATCGTCCATTGGGTTGCGAATTGACAATTTAATATTGGAGAAATCGCCGTAAGGCCTAAAAAAATATTTCAAAAAATAAATATGATACATCATTTTCTTGGAAATTTCATGCTGAATTTAGATTTGAAACCCATTTTTAAATATATTAAAATCTAAAGAAGTTATGGCCAAATAACGGTACTAAATTCCGGTTTTTAAACTTTTTAATCTTTTAATGATGAGTTTTTAGCTCTGACTCACTATATTTTCAATTTTTTTAAATGCTTTTCAGGTTTGAATTTAGCATTGAATTTCCAAGAAAATGATGTATAACATGAAAATAAAAAATAAATTTTTTTTGTGGCCTTCCGGTGAAAACGCAATGACTTCCGGTGGGCGGTTGGCTCTATTCCAATATTGATCACCCTTACTGAACATGCCACTCCATAAATGGAAGGTCACTTGAAATTACGTCTCTAGTCCCTTAAAGACACACTTTGAGTTGAAAGTCTAATGCTAAAAACTTTCATTTACAAATTTTAAAAATCGTTAAAAATAATAATATTATAGCATTTTTATATTGCATAATGCATATTCTCTAACACATTCTATAAAAAGGTTAATAATACAACAGCAACATACAGGGTCAGTAAAAAAATGTAATTATCACGGAAAAAATCTTGAAATGCTTTCATTTACAAACAATATTATTTAAATAAAGTGTAACGTTAGAAACTTTAAGGCTTGAACATTTTAATACAACGCAACGTATAGAACATTTTTTCAAATCTTTCTTAAAAACGAAACGAATAAACAGTTTTGATTGTCAGTTGTAAAAAAGTGTAACAAAATTTTTTTCACAATAACGTTTCGATAAATAGTAAAGTAAGGTGCATTTTGGTAAAATTTCTAAACGTAATTAATAGAGTTTATTTTGGAAAAGTTAAGATAAAACGTAATGCTAACAAAAAAAATTCTTTGCACTGAAATGCATTGTAACGTACAGAACTATGCCTCAATGACGTTTTATTAAAGCAAAACGTTTGTCATCTTTTAGATCTTAAACCAAGTGAAAGTGTAACGTAAGGTCTTTGAAAATATTTACCTTGCACGAAAGTGGAACGTTAAAAAATTGTGGTTATATTACATAAGCTTTAACGCAACGTTGGAAAGGTTTTTTAAAACGGGAAATGCAAAAGCGTAACGGAGCTTACTGTTTTTTCACTAACATTTACTAAAGCTTAACGTTGTATGAGATATTCAAGTGCAGAAAATTCATTACGTAACGTTACTCTATGCCATAAAAATTCATAATGTGCAACGTAACGTTTCAAACATTAATACTTTTGATGAACACTATCGTAACGAAAAATAAAATCTAGAAAAATCAAAACGTTGATATCTCTATTGTTTAACTGGTGGGATTGCGCGCCTAAATCATAAAATCTAGGAATTAGGATGATTTAAAAAGTCAATTTCATTAAATTTAATCATTTTCATGATTTTCTTTCAGAGTTTTAGAAATTATCTTTCAGTTTGTATAAGGTATCAATTTCCTTATTTTATCATTATTCATTAATAGTTTTTAATAATTTAAATAAGATAAATGATGTTAAGGAGAGGAAAAAATATTTGAATTAGGCAGTCCCCACACTATTAGGTAGTCCCCTCTCTATTAGGTAGTCCCTACACTATTAGGTAGTCCCCACACTATTAGGTAGTCCCTACACTATTAGGTAGTCCCCACACTAGTAAGCAGTCCCCACACTATTAGGTAGTCCCTACACTATTAGGTAGTCCCCACACTTTTAGGTAGTCCCCACACTATTAGGTATTCCCCACACTATTAGGTAGTCTCTACACTATTAGGTAGTCCCCACACTATTAGGTAGTTCCCACACTATTAGGCAGTCCCCACACTATTAGGCAGTCCCCACACTATCAGGTAGTCCCCCCACTATTAGGTAGTCCCCACACTATTAGGTATTCCCCACACTATTAGGTAGTTCTCACACTATTAGGTAGTCCCTACACTATTAGGTAGTCCCCACACTATTAGGTAGTCCCCACACTATTAGGCAGTCCCACACTATTAGGCAGTCCCCACACTATCAGGTAGTCCCAACACTATTAGGTAGTCCCCACACTATTAGGCATTCCCCACACTATTAGGCAGTCTCCACACTATCAGGTAGTCCCCACACTATTAGGTAGTCCCTACACTATTAGGTAGTCCCCACACTATTAGGTAGTCCCTACACTATTAGGTAGTCCCCACACTATTAGTTAGTCCCAACACTATTAGGCAGTCCCTGCACTATTAGGTAGTCCCCACACTATTAGGTAGTCCCCACCCTATTAGTTAGTCCCTACACTATTAGGCAGTCCCCACACTATCAGGTAGTCCCCACACTATTAGGTATTCCCACACTATTAGCTAGTCCCCACACTATTAGTTAGTCCCCACACTATTAGGCAGTCCCCACACTATCAGGTAGTCCCCACACTATTAGGTAGTCCCCGCACTATTAGGTAGTCCCCACACTATTAGGTAGTCCCCACACTATTAGGTAGTCCCCACACTATTAGGTAGTCCCTACACTATTAGGTAGTCCCCACACTATTAGGTATTCCCACACTACTAGGTAGTCCCCACACTATTAGGTAGTCCCCACACTATTAGGTAGTCCCCACACTATTAGGTAGTTCTCACACTATTAGGTAGTCCCCCCACTATTAGGTAGTCCCTACACTATTAGTTAGTCCCTACACTATTAGGTAGTCCCCACACTATTAGGTAGTCCCCACACTATTAGGTAGTTCTCACACTATTAGGAAGTCCCCACACTATCAGGTAGTCCCTACACTATTAGGTAGTCCCCACACTATGCATATTTAATGGAATGGAACTGATTATTGCACCTCATACTCTAATTTCATAATCCAAATATCCTTGCAATCTGATGATGACGACCTTTGATATTTCAAACTTCGACAATAATTTTATCTACCAGAATAGTTTTATCTACCAGAATAGTTTTATCTACCAGAATAGTTTTATCTACCAGAATAATTTTATCTACCAGAATAGTTTTATCTGCTGGAATTCACAGATTAACATTTTAAAGGACAAGACAACTGCAGATTCCCAAGTTTTATCAAGTTTATTTTTAAGAAAAAAAAAATTGGGGCCAAAAGGTCTAATTTGATAAGACCCCGCACAGAAAGCTAGATATACAGTTTTTTTAAATTTACATTTATTATGTAAAAGTATTGGCTAAAAGCAAAGGCTCGATGACTATCAGACAAGTTTATATCTGAATTTAACGTAAACATATATTACAGTTTAGTTAAAAAGTGCAAAACAATCACAGTTTTCCAGTCAAATTAGAAAAACGTATACATCCTACTTTTAAATATTTCCAACTACGCCATTGGACAGATTAAGTTTAATGAATTATCATAAGTAGTGATTATTATCAGTAAGATGTTCATTACGTTCGTTCGTTTCTTGCCTTCATTTTCATTCATGATCCACATTTGTGTAAGAATAACAAATGTTTTCAAAATTATTTATTTTATGCAAATTGTAAACTTTTCTTACATCTTGCCAAATTTTGACCCTGACAGGAAATAAAAGTAAAAAACTAACAAAAAACGACCCAAAGACGATCTAAAAACGACCCAAAAACGATCTAAAAACGATCGTGTTATAACGATCGTTTTCATTTTTTTAAATGATAAAAACGATATAAAGTTTAATAAAAGCAAACATTAACTTAAGACAGTTTTCATTTATTGAAAGTTTTATCAAAAGTTTAGAACACTACTGGTAAGTGGTAGTTATCACATAAAGTTATTAATTATCGAACAATTCAAATCCGGATGTCCAACTAAAAAAATACAGGATACAACTTAAAGGTCGTCTCTAATTCAGTTGCAGGATTCATCAAAAAAAATTTTAAAAGTTATATTCTTGAATTAGTAATCTCATAATACCCCTAGTCCTGGCATTTCCAAAATGTGATCAGGTTTTTTGTGCATGACCACAGGTATGAAGAGGTAAAAAGATAAGGATTCAAAAATAAGAGTCTGGGGTAAGTTTTTCAGTTCCTTTCTTTTTCAGATGTGAATGCGGAGAATTAAAGTTAAATACATGTGTGAGGGAGATCGATAGATGAGAGTTTTTAATCCTAAGTTCTCAATTCACAAAGGTAGGTCTGAAGCATTACAAAAACTCGTTAATTATTTGGATAAAGTGGTCAGCGTTTATAACAATACAATTAAGACGATTTTTCTATTTTATTTTTAATTTCTTAAAAGATTATTTTAAATTACACGATAACATATAAATTTACAACTTCTTACTGGGTGTGACGGTTGGAACTGTTGGGACTGGCGCCAAATTACTCCAAGATGTCTGACCTAAATCTGGACGTTCACACAAAAAGTTCAGCAGGCAAGCGCTGAACTTTGTGTGAACGTAGTGCTGCGGGATGAACCGAACGCAAGGTTAAAGGGCTCAAGCCTGGGTTCAAAAAAATCTGAAAATCCGAACATTTTCTCAAAAAGTGTTCGACCGTTTCCATGCTTATATGTGTATCCATGCTGTTTGAAGGATTTCTAGAAATCAAAATTTAAATCGAAAGTTGTCTTCATTGTATAAATAAACACGATGACGACAGTAGTACATAATTTTCACATAAAAACACACCTCTTTACCGGTCACCTCTTTACCGGTCACCTCTTTGCCGATCACCTTTTTAGACATTTTTACTTTTAGAACTGGAATTATACGTTCCCACGCAGACCTCTATGTATATATATATAATTCCTCTTATTATTCAAATTCAGAACATAATATGCAGGGTTACCTATAAAGGATGAGACTTCAGAGACGACTGTACGGAGTTAATACTGTATTTTTCCTTATATTCGGGAGTCCCTACAACTTTAAACTTTTTTTTTCTTTGACAAATCATTAAATAAGACTATATTTGAGCCAGAAGACTTAATCTAACCTTGAAATTGTCTTATTTGAAGAGTTTCAGGTCTTCATTACAGTCTTTTCCTGTCAGGATAACCCTGTGGGGTTTACGTACAGGTTTTTAACTTTCAAAATCCAGTGAATTTAAAAGTTTCGATATCGATTTAAGCTAAGTAGCTTAGCACTATCTCAAACAAAAGTTCTTAATATAAATTTTATTTCAGCTCTAGAGACCTAACCTCGAGCTAGGTGAGCAGTATCTCCATGCTGATGAGTATGACTGTTCTAGCAATCTCCACATACGCTCTTCTCCTTCTATATCCTTCACACAGGTAAATAAAGGCTGGACTACAAGGACGATATGTGAAAAAGTCTTCATTTTATCTGAATCTTTCTATTCGTGCAACTTAACAACTAAATCAAACAAATATCATTTAAACTGCAGAACATGTTTTCAACAAAGGATGAGACTTCGATCAGAGATGACTACACCGATTTAAATCCTTTTTTCATTAATTTTTAGGGACGAATTATCCTCGTTGAAAAGTGTCAGTTTTGATTTTGATTTAATATTCCTGGGTTCATCTGTTTTTATTCTTTTTAAATAACAATATGTTGAAATGTCTAATTAAACTTCTACGTCAGAAAACAAGATTAAAAACTCTCAAAGGGAGATTTATATTTAATCTCCCGGATCCTGGGGTGTCGATTCAGGAACTAAGCTAAGAGGAGGGAGTAAATTGCCCCTCACCCCTCGACAAATTTGACACTACACTATAAACAGAAGGAGATACGACTTTGTGACCTCGTAGCTCCTCTACTTTTGATGTAACACACACACATAAATTCAGTCTGCTTATTAAAAATTTTAAAACAGGGTCGACTTTCAAGTGTCGCAACGCCTTGGGCTTTGATTTTACCGCTCTAAGTTACCTTTTGATCAGGAGTTAAATATTATATAATGATCACCCAACCTATTACATCTGTAAAACGTGTGGAGGAGGAGGGGGGAGAAGTGGTACTTAAGTGAAAATTACAAAGATTTCTGTAAATATCATAATTAAGAAAAGAGACAACAAGTTAGTTTTGTTCATGTCTATTTTTATTCAAAAATAAATTTTTGATTTTAGATGGGAAAGAGAAGGAATAGGATCCGTTGATGGAGCTTTTAATATTCTGCCAGATACTTGGTGAGTTTATCATGGTTATTCATAGATCATCAGACTTTTAATATTCTTCCAGATACTTGGTGAGTTTATCATGGTTATTCATAGATCATCAGACTTTAAATATTCTTCCAGATACTTGGTGAGTTA
Organism: Eurytemora carolleeae; assembly: GCF_000591075.1. Classification (NCBI taxonomy): domain Eukaryota; kingdom Metazoa; phylum Arthropoda; class Copepoda; order Calanoida; family Temoridae; genus Eurytemora; species Eurytemora carolleeae. The sequence goes on along the minus strand of NW_019396091.1, from coordinate 236,678 downwards.
GTCATGGTTATTCATAGATCATCAGACTTTAAATATTCTTCCAGATACTTGGTAAGTTTAACGATACTGAGTATAATTGGTTACACACATCAAATTATGTTTTGGATAGGTAAAACATGGATTTAATAATGTAATTATGATATTAGGCCTATAATCTCATGAAATTATTCTTATTATTCCTCAATTTAAGATATTTTATAATACAAAATAATGAAAATAATGTTCAGCTTAATTTGTATTCATTTTGTATAAAATTGTTTAATTTATCTTCTTTTATAACATATCTAGTATTTCTAAAGTTTGTACTATCCAAAAACGTGCTGAAACACAAAGACTCTATATCAACATATTCAGTTAAAAATAGAGAGATGACAAATATAATATCAAACTCAATTTTTACAGTTCTGTTGTTTTATTTGCTCTACTCGGAATTGAAATTTTTTTAGGGATAACTTAATATTTTTAATATCTATTTATGTCATTGTAATGTGTAATTATTAAGTGCACCCTGCAGCCCCTGTAAGAGTTTTTGATTTTAAATACAGTGTTTTTCGCGTATTTAGTTACGCTTTTCCGGCAGCATCACTTAGCTCCAGAATGTTTTTTTTACGTTTTTTTACAATCCCTTTTTAGGTCTGAGATCGGACAGGACGAAGTATGTACGGATACTGAGAAGGAGAAGGTTTGGAATTCTCTTCCTGAATGTACACCCCGTAATATCCTGGTTCGGGTTCCATTCCCTCCAGATCCAGATACTATCCAGGTACAGTTCTAACCAGGATACTATCCAGGTACAGTTCTAACCAGGATGCTATCCAGGTACAGTTCTAACCACGATACTATACAGATACAGTTCTAACCAGTATAATATCCAGATACATTTCTAACCAGGATACTATCCAGGTACAGTTTTAACCAGGATACTATACAGGTACAGTTATAACAAGGATACTATCCAGGTACATTTCTAAACAGGATACTATCCAGGTACAGTTCTAACCAGAATACTATCCAGGTTTAGTTTAAACAAGGATACTATCCAGGTACATCGTTGATGTAGACTGAAACGAGTAAGAGTGCTCTCTCAAAACCTCGTAGAGATCAGGAGCCAATATAAGAAAATAAGTATTAAAACATGATTTGAATACTTATTTTATATTTAGACTAGCTTGGGAACCCAGCGCTGCTCAGTTACTAAAAGTTATTCACGCCGTTTACCCGCACTTGAACGATTTTACCTGGAAACTAAATTTTGCTATAAAAATCGACCTACTCAACTTAGAATCTCAAAACCAAACTAAGAACATTCCCGTTGGTCTTCGAGTCCCCCAATCAAAATTTGAGGCAAATTGGTTAGGGGTTCCTGAGTTATGATTGGACAAACAAACAAACAAAAAGACAAAGAGAGATTACATTTTATATATATAGAAGATATAAATACGATCATTCAACTTTTTTAGTTTATTCCGAGTCTAGTGGAGGTTCCTAGATGCGCTGGAACCTGTCACCAGGAGGGTCAACTTTACCACAGGTAGCAGGTCATCTTTGCCACAGGTAGCAGGTCAACTTTACCACAGGTAGCAGGTCAACTTTACCACAGGTATTAGATCAACTTTACCACAGGTAGCAGGTCTACTTTACCACAGGTATCAGGTCATCTCTAACACGGGTAGCAGGTCAACTTTACCACAGGTAGCAGGTCTACTTTTCCACAGGTATCAGGTCATCTCTAACACAGGTAGCAGGTCAACTTTACCACAGGTAGCAGGTCTACTTTTCCACAGGTATCAGGTCATCTCTAACACGGGTAGCAGGTCAACTTTACCACAGGTAGCAGGTCAAATTTACCACAGGTAGCAGGTCAACTTTACCTCAGTTATTAGGTCAACTTTACCACAGTTATTAGGTCAACTTTACCACAGGTAGCAGGTCAACTTTACCACAGATAGCAGGTCAACTTTTTACTTTACCACAGGTGCCAGAAATTCTGTTCTAAATAAAGCGGGGTAGTTTATTAATTGATTGTAGACTTGAAAGTCGTTTTTCACTTTAGAAATAGTTTGTGGCATTTAATTTGGTAACCTAATTCAAGAAATTTTCATGAAACAATAATCACAAACTTGCCTTAGTCCTGCAATTTCCAAAATGTGGTCTCTCATTTTTTCCTTTACAAATTAACCAAAAATATTACGAATTTTGTTTAGATTTCAACTCCTTGATCAAAGCCATGAAATAAATCATTCATACCTAAAGAAGATAATGAATCCTTAATTAAAGAAAAGTAAAAATCCTTTAAATCCCATGATTCCCTAGAACAACACGTTTTATTTTTAGGTGCGCAGCCAATGAGACTTCTCAGCGTGAGATTCCAGTTATAATTGAGCGTGTTTCCGGTCAGACCACAGAGGAGATCTGTACGACCGTCAAGGTTGAAATTCATCTGTAAGTTTAGGTCATAGTTTGTTAGATGTACAGAGCTAGATGAGTCATAGAAATCTTGCTTCAAGATAATTGAATGCGTAGATTTAATTAAATTAAAATATTTTAGTCTTTTTACTTATAAAAGATGTTCGCTTCACAAAGACACACTTGAAACCTTTATCTGCTCTGCAGTAAGAAGATATTTTGAAAAGAGTTAGATGCGTCAGTTTTCCTTTTTTATTTCTTCTGCTTACATCCGCAAGTCTCAATTGACAATGATAAATTTTAAGATTTAAAAACAAAAATATTTACTTCATTTATGCTCAGACAAATATTTTCATTGGCGTGTCGCTTAAAATAAAAATGACAAAGTCTGTTTAACCAGATGTATTCAATTCAAGACTTTCAAATAGTATAATTTTATCACAATAATGCCCGTTTTTCATAGAACCTATATCTCTTTCACACTCCATAAAGCTTTTTTTACTTTTTTTAACTTTACAAATAAATCTATAATTTTTTTTTCTATAAGTTGTTAGTTCATCGTCGAAAAATACTAACAATCCACCACCAATTTATATTAAATAAAGTGTAAACAATAAATATGTAACTTTCCTTATCCTTTCCTTTCCTTTTCCTTTTATTTCTTTTTTAATATTTTTTAGAATTGGGGGGAAATATTGCCACAACCTCTACTTTTAGAGGTTTTTTAAATATTTTCTCCTGAAACACTTAATTTTGTATGTTTTGTTACATTTCATAAATAAATAATTTTTTACTTTTACTTTTACTAATATTCTCTAGATCTTGTAACTGTGGTTGTAGAAAAGAAACATGTCATGGAAACCAAGAATTTAATGAGAAGTCCTGTTCTTGCAGATGTAAAGATGCAGGTTAGAGCATCAGGAATTTTATTTCAAAAGATTTGTATATCCCTAGAGTAGAGCCAAATTCATAGAGATTAAAAGTTTGCAAGATCTCCCGCAAAATCGGCGAGAATATACCAATTGCAGCAGTATACACGTGATTTAAAGGTCTCACTGTGATAGGTCTCACGCTCTCAATCAAAAATCGATGAAAATTTTGCAAATTACTTCTTATAAACCAAAGCTAAGAACAAGTGCTTTACAGTGCTAAAATGTACATGTAAAGGGCTACAGTAAAGCATTATAAAGTTAGAGCGGTAAAATCTAAGCCCAAGGCATTGCGACACTTCAAAGCCCATCCTGTCTTAAAAATTGATGAGACTATTTATAAGCAGGCTGAATCTATGTGCAGTAGGGATCCTTATGTTTTTATTTGTTAAATTCAGGAGCTATGGGACAGTGTTTAGTGCAGTATAACAAGGTAAATAAAAACTAGAGAAAATAATATTTTTTATTGTTTAAATAAAAGTATTAACCCTGATTACCACATTAGTATTACAAAAATTCGTTGCTCAGAATTAATACGTGAACTCAAGAATTAGCCCCCCCCCCCCCCCGGTCTATGTACACCAGGGAGTAAGGAATACAAAGCATATATAATCATATGGTAGGGCGAACCGCGTCAGTTATATCTCCCTTCTATTCCTTACTCCCATGATGTACATCCTCTATTCCAGGTCAGGTTATATAGAATATGATAATCACGCCACATCAAGCATGGGTAAAGGAATGGTCAGGGCGGTCCTTTTTTTGGAAATTATCAGATTCGTTAATTTTAAGTAAACAAACATACTGCAGAAAGGACTGAAGGATAGAAGGATGAGATAATAAAGAGAGAAGGCAGGGGGCCAGAATTTGAAGAACAGAGGGAATAAGAAGAATGTAAGATGGAAGGATGGAAGGAAGGATAGAAGTTTATGAGCAGAATGAGGATGAGGATTGGGTGAGGAGCNTATTTCTGTATAAAGCCAGTATATATAAAATCTCAATTCCATAAACTGTTAAACTTATAGATCTGGGATACCTGGATATATGAATTATTAACCCTATAGATCTGGGATACTATTTATTATATAAACTATTGACCCTATGGGTCTAGGATACCTGGATATATAAACTATTAACCCCATCGGATTGGGATACCTGAATATATAGACTGTTAACCCCATAGACCTGGGATACCTGGATATATAAAGTACTAGCTGAAGTATCCGGCGTTGCCCGTGGAATCTTTTTAGGCCTTTGTTACTTTTAAAAAATCAGCCAATTTGTTCCAGCTTTTTGGCCAGCTATAGCTTTCATTTACCTACAAATTATATTATAATTTAAAATTTATTATATAGGTTAACCCTGTAGATCTGGGATACCTAGATAAATAAACTATTAATCCTATAGATCTGGGATACCTAGATAAATAAACTATTAACCCTATAGATCTGGGATACCTAGATAAATAGACTATTAACTCTATAGATCTGGTATACCCAGATAAATAGACTATTAACCCTATAGATCTGGGATACCTAGATAAATAAACTATTAACCCTATAGATCTGGGACGGGGAGAGATGCCTCTGTAGATGTAGACCAGAGGAGTGGAAGGAATGTAATACAGGGTTCTCATATGACGGAGTTTACACCTGCCAATGTCTCCCAGGTATAATTAGCAAGATAATGAGGGTAAAAACAATAAAAATTGCTAACAATGCCGTATATTTAAGAACGTTTATGCGCAATATCCAGTGACGTTCAATTAAAAATGGCAAATCCTTTTCACAATGGTGCCTTTAAATCCTTTTCACAATGGTGTCTTTAAAACTTTGAAGAATACATAATAAATCTATCATTTTTCTCGTCTAGAATTGAATATTTTTAATTGCAGATCCCTATAAAGTGATTTATGATAAAGAAATGATTAAAGAACTGTCAGAATGAACCCCTCTTCATGCTATAACAAAGACGAATCCTACATTAATATTAAGTTATAGGTTTAAAGGGTATAGGTATTGAGGGACTCTTTTTAATGAAATACCCCTAAAGTACCTTCAATAAAAACTATTTCTAAGGTCCTCCTCTCTCTGCTTCCTCTGGTATAGTGGTAACCCTGAGTGTTCTAGTGGTGGTGCTTCTAGGTTCAGTTCACTAAAAATCATATTTATGAAAAAACGTGTTCCCAGCGGGCACCCAACTAGTACATATATATATATATATATATTTACAAGATTCATGAACGATAATGTAAATCTTTTATTTGGTCACGAGATATGCATAAAATGAGGATAATAGTTATTAGAAGGAATATAGATAAGGTATCAGGTTTCCCTGATATAGTACTCGGGGATATTTATTACAAGACATTTTCGTTGTTTTCCAAGTTAACCAAACTAAATTTGAGGCATAAGGGGTTCCTGGATAGTTTATAACAACAAATAAACAATATGTATAAAGCAGTAATCTCTGTTGAGGTGCTTGAATTTTATTTATAAAGTTTACAGGCAATGCTGGGTTCCCTAACTAGTTATAGATGTAAATATATAACCCTACCTTCTTAACATTAATCCTTCTCAACAATATTTTCTGTCCAATATGAACTGAATTGGTATAAGTTGGAATAGTTGGGGTTTCACTCATGTACAGAAAATCACGCAACCACGTCTCACAACTCATTAGGTCGAACCTAGATAAAGAAGCGGAGAACTCGGATACTCCAGGTATATATTCAATACAGGAGAACCCAGATATACTCTACTTATATATTTAATAAAGGAGAACCCTGATATACTCTAGGTAGATGTTTAATACAGGAGAACCTAGATATACTCTAGATATAGTTTAATACAGAATGAACCCAGAAATACTCTAGGTATACATGTAATACAGGAGAGCCCAGATAAACTCTAGATATACGTTTAATACAGGAGAACCCAAATATACTCTAGATATACATTTAATACAAGATTAACCCAAATAAACTCTAGAGGTATACGTTTAATACAGGAGAACCCAGAAATACTCTAGGGGATACATTTAATACAGGAGAGACCAGATATAATCTAGGTATACATTTAATACAGAAGAACCCAGGTTTACTCTAGGTATACATTTAATACAAGATAAACCCGAATAAACTGTTTGATACAGGAGAACCCAGATAAACTCTAGGTATACATATAATACAGGAGACCCCAGATATACTCTAGGCATACATTTAATGCAGGAGACCCCAGATATACTCTAGGCATACATTTAATACAGGAGACCCCAGATCATTTAATACAGGAGAACCCAGGTTTACTCTAGGCATACATTTAATTCAGGAGAACCCAGGTTTACTCTAGATATACATTTAATTCAGGAGAGCCCAGGTTTACTCTAGGTATACATTTAATACAGGAGAACCCAGGTTTACTCTAGGTAAACATTTAATTCAGGAGAACCCAGAAATACTCTAGGTATATATAGATTTAATACAGGAGAATACAGATATACTCTGGATATACATTTGATACAGGAGAACCCACGGATATACTTTAGGTGTAACGTTTTTATACATGAGAACTCAGATATAGTCAAGGCATACGTTTAATACAGACATGAGAACCCAGATTTTAAATATACTGTTTTGCAACCAAATGAATTTAAATATTTTAAATTGTTTTACTATTGTAGAACCGGAGAATATGGTGTTGCTTGAAGATAAGGTTAATGAGCTTAAACCTGTAAATCTACAGAAAACTCCTGAAATGGAATTAACTGGAGTAAACTGATGCAAACAAAAAGTATAGACTATTTCAAAATGCAACGTACTGCAAAGTAGATTGTACTTTGAATGTAAAGCCATATAAAAGAATCAACCAAAACTGAAAAAATTGTACAAAATATAGTTTAATAGTTAACATTTTTTATATTGCAAATGTGAATTTGATCAAACTACTTTGCAAAAAAAGAGTTTGAATATTTAGACTTTTTAAAATCCAAATTCCTGTAACAGTTTATTCATGGATCATTAATTCATGTTTTATTTTTGTGTTTTAATTTTTCAGTCTGTAAAGGGAGTGAACGGCAAAATGGGATATTAAAGTGAAGACGCAGAATTTAAAAACAATTTGGATTTGTATCACTATCGCCTCTCTTTGATTTTTTACTGCTCGCTTCTGATTGGCTAAAAACAATTGAAAAGAAGTGAAAAATATTTTATGTTTAAGGGAGAATCAAAGTACACTCCAGCCAGTCACTCCCTGAAACAAAAATATTTAAAGTTTTCATGAAGAGGTAAAAATATCTTTATAGATACATCATTCAAAATGAAACAAAACAAATCAAAAAAAAGGGAGATTGAAAAACATAAAGAGTTTACAAAAAGTAAAAAAAAAAATGATATAATGTTGAAATTGATCTATTTACGATCTACAAAGAACAAAGAGATAAATCAAATTTTATTTATCTCAAACATTTTTTGACTGATTTTTGACTAAATGAACAGTCACATGCCACATTAATCTCTCTTGAAGGGGACATAGTCATACTGTACTGTACAGCTGGCTCTAGAAGCTTTAAAGTCAGTCCGGCACTTCAAATAAAGTGATAACCAGAAAACTCTGGAATAGAAAGACGACTTTTAAACTCAAGATATGACTTTAAATAGTCCAATGAACATGAGGCACAGCAATTGTTCAGTGTAAGGAGACCCATTTCACTTAATTAGTGATTTAATAACTTACTGGTAAGGGTATTTGCTTTGTAACAACATCATGCCCTTCAGTATTGCACAAATGTCGTCTTCCTATTCCACAGTTTTCTGGTTATCACTGTAAGCCGGATTTTTTATTAAAGCAAGTGTAATCTTCAGAGAAATCTAAAAATTATATGAACTATGAATATTGAATTTTGTATAAAATGTATGAGTCAGGGTAGATTATGGCAGTTGAAAATAACGGTCACAATGATTTTTATTTATTTTCTCATGCACACCTGTATATATGGAAAGTAAAAACATTTAAAGGGACTGTATATTTAAAGGGACTGTATATTTAAAGGGACTGTATATTAAAGGGACTGTATATTTAAAGGGAATGTATATTTAAAGGGAATGTATATTTAAGGGACTGTATATTAAAGGGAATGTATATTAAAGGGACTGTATATTTAAAGGGACTGCATATTCAAGGGACTGTATATTAAAGGGAATGTATATTAAAGGGACTGTATATTAAAGGGACTGTACATTTAAAGGGACTGTATATTTAAAGGGACTGTATATTTAAAGGGACTGCATATTTAAGGGACTGTATATTAAAGGGAATGTATATTAAAGGGACTGTATATTTAAAGGGACTGTATATTAAAGGGACTGTATATTTAAAGGGAATGTATATTTAAAGGGAATGTATATTAAAGGGACTGTATATTTAAAGGGAATGTATATTTAAAGGGACTGTATATTTAAAGGGACTGTATATTTAAAGGGACTGTATATTTAAAGGTACTGTATATTTAAAGGGACTGTATATTTAAAGGTACTGTATATTTAAAGGGACTGTATATTTAAAGGGACTGTATATTTAAAGGGACTGTATATTTAAAGGGACTGTATATTTAAAGGGACTGTATATTTAAAGGGGTACTGTATATTTAAAGGGACTGTATTTTTAAAGGTACTGTATATTTAAAGGGACTGTATATTTAAGGGGACTGTATATTTAAAGGGACTGTATATTTAAAGGGACTGTATATTTAAAGGGACTGTATATTTAAAGGGGTACTGTATATGAAAGAAATGCACTCTTTAAATCTTCATAGCAACAATTGAGAAAATATCATTTTTTAATTATAAAAGTGCTGCATTCTGCAAATTACGTTCTATAAATAGATGATAAATTGCAAGAAAGAAAAATGATGATATTTTAATACAATTAACCAATTAACACATGTCAAAATATTTTTGATTATGAATAGTAAAATGTTTAGATAGTTAATATTTTTAATTTAATTGAAAACGTTAAGTTGATATTTTCAGATTTTTATTAATTATTGATTTTTATTAATTCTACGCTCGTGAGGTTTAGAACCCCAAAAGGTCTTGGAGGCCCTCGGCTAAGTGGTTTTCCACTCAATTTAATTATCCTCCCTTAATCTCCCAGTTAAGTAGTAATTAATAGTTATATTAATTCTGAAACTGTTGATATTTTGTAAAAAAAAAAATCCAGTTTAAACCAGTTTAAACTAGTAAATATTTCAACTCGTTTATTTAAGGACTGCACTTAATTCCACTTCAATCCCCAGCTTTTCTAAATAAAATAACTAAACCGCTCCTATTCCCCTTAAAGCTGTGAATTCCCCCTCCTCCCTCCACTACACCCCCCCCCACTCCGTTTGAATGCTAGTGTTGGGGAGAGAGGGGGGGGGATCATCTGCTCCAAGACCAGTTTCAACCATCTGCTCCGTATGCCATTCAGAGTACAGAGAACACAGATCTACGAATAGGAGGTAGATGGGGAGGAGGGAGGAAGAAAGAAAAAGGGGTGTGAGGAGGAGAAGAAAATAAAGTATTAAAGGGAGTGACCGGCAATGTATGATAGTTGAGCTGTGAATGCAGTATTGGGGAGAAATTTTTAAAGATTAATTTGAGACATATATAACGTTTCAATGATTTGAAATTCATTAGTTTGAGCGCAAAGTCGACTTTCAAAATCACCCATTTGGGTAGTTACATAATGAGAATCGATTTTTTAAATTATGAAATAACGACGACAAAAAATGTAACAAAAATTCGACAGTAAACTAATTGGTTGTTTAGGAACATGTTGAGAAAATAAAAATTAACTCTTTTTCTTATTCAGTTATTAGTTTCTCATTGTTCACTGTAGATTTTCTGTAAATTTTTTAAAGACATCATTTGAAGAATTCGTAGAAATCTAAGAACAAATTCGTAAAGAATAAGAAATAGTTGATTCTAACATTGATTTATTGACAAATTTCTATTGAGAAATATGTTCCTAAACATCTAATTATTTTACTGTAGAATTTTTTATACATTTTCTTCGTCGTTATTTCATAATTAAAAAAAATCGATTCTCAAAACGTAACCACCCAAATGGATGAATTTTAACGTCAAATTTGCGCGCGCTCAAACTCAGTAGTTATACTTCATTAAAACGTTTTAAAAGTATCAAATAAAACCTAAAAAAATTTCTCCACAATACTACATTCTCAGTTCAACTATTCACCATACATTGCCGGTCACTCCCTTTAAACATGAAATGAGAAAGAAGGACGCCAGAGAGAGGTGGAGAGAGTAAGAGTAAATTAGGGGAGTAAGAAGTTGTAAATGAAAGGGGAGAAAAAATAGAGTGTTGGGGAAAAAAGAGAAAAGGAGAGTGAAAAGGAAGAGAATTAAGAGGAGGGCAAGTGAATCGAGTGAAGAGAAGTGGGCCGTGGGGAGGGGGGNGGCATGCTTTATTTTCAAGTGACGAAGATGGCATGCTTTATTTTCAAGTGACGAAGATGGCATGCTTTATTTTCAAGTGACGAAGATGGCATGCTTTATTTTCAAGTGACGAAGATGGCATGCTTTATTTTCAAGTGACGAAGATGGCATGCTTTATTTTCAAGTGACGAAGATGGCATGCTTTATTTTCAAGTGACGAAGATGGCATGCTTTATTTTCAAGTGACGAAGATGGCATGCTTTATTTTCAAGTGACGAAGATGGCATGCTTTATTTTCAAGTGACGAAGATGGCATGCTTTATTTTCAAGTGACGAAGATGGCATGCTTTATTTTCAAGTGACGAAGATGGCATGCTTTATTTTCAAGTGACGAAGATGGCATGCTTTATTTTCAAGTGACGAAGATGGCATGCTTTATTTTCAAGTGACGAAGATGGCATGCTTTATTTTCAAGTGACGAAGATGGCATGCTTTATTTTCAAGTGACGAAGATGGCATGCTGTATTTTCAAGTGACGAAGATGGCATGCTGCATTTTCAAGTGACGAAGATGCTATGCTGTATTTTCAAGTGACGAAGATGGCATGCTGTATTTTCAAGTGACGAAGATGGCATGCTGCATTTTCGAAAGCTTTTGAGAAAAAAGTAAAAGTGAGTTAAAATCTGAAACTTTAAAGTTAACCCAGCCTTGAAATTTTTTGTTAAAATAGCTAGCCAAGGTTTATGAAGCGTTCTTAAAACCGTCTCTCAAGTGTCGAGTATTTTATAGAAGGATACGTTATAGGACTTTGACGTTTACTCTAAATATTTCCTTAAACACCTCTTTCAAAAACTTCTTTTTATGGATATTATAGCTATATATACATATAATGTATACTATAGTTTATGGATACTATAGCTAACTTGAAAGTTACAATAGAGCTAAACTCTTGCTAAACCATTATAATTTTCGAGCCCCATATGTTAGTTCAAACATTTACCTAAGTATTTTACAGAAGTCCTAGTTTTAAAATGTCAAAAGTCTAGAACATCATGTTGCAAGTACATAAAGGTTATTTAGAAAATTTAAATTTTTAGTGTGTTCAGTCTGATCTTCGTAAACACCCTGTCATGTATCGTGGCAAGATATAATGTTTTAATCAATTAAAAAAAAACAAATGGATCGAAAATACTAATTTTATATTTCATTTTTTATGTATTTCTCTGTATGAACTACAGATAATATTTCATTTTTTATGTATTTCTCTGTATGAACTGGTGTGTATATCCTATAGATCGTATGATGAGATGTAGATAATAGATTTAAATACCCCGGACACACTTCTCTAGCTCCTCCTACCACCTGGATACTGAGGGGGGGGGGCAGCTGCACGCCGAGGGGAGGGGGAGTCAACGACTATATAATAGAAATTTGGGGAGGGGGTAGTGGGGGTTGCCCTCATCACATCTCTTTGTAACGTACATCCCTGTTTCCGGGTTGGAAATTTAGTTCAATTCAATTTAAATTGCGTTTTGTTTTTGAAGATCTTTAAATATATATATATATTATAATTAATTTATTATTCAAGCTCTACTTATCCAAGTATAGAGCTAAAGAGAATAGAACATATATTAGAGGGGAATTTACTAGAAAAAAGTGTAAAACGGCCATTTTGTTGTACAGTTGCCATACTGCAGATGTACTTCACATATTTATGCTATGTAATCTTTTGGGCCCTGGAAAATCATTATGTAGAAAATCTAAAATTAATATTAAAAGAAACCCAAATTTTGAAATAGGCTGGTTTCATAATTGACCAATGATCATTTCACATTGACTCTATGCCTTTCATTTTACAGACGAAGATTTTCCGTTATAACTATAAATCAAATGATGTTTTTTTATTCACCTAATTCATTATAAAGTTTATTTAACAGCTTTAAAAAATTCGAAATTGAAATGGATACTCCATTAGTCTATTGGTAATTTAGCAAATTATTTTCATTTCCCGGTTTTATATAATTTTTCATTGCCGTGTAAACATAAGACAAGTTTTAGTGATTTGTATACCTATGCATATATTTTCTTAATCAATATCTGAGCTTTGAAAATTTTCAATTGCGGTTTCTCTGTAAAAATAGATTATTTCAATAAAGACAACGAAGGAATTTGACAAAATTTATCTCATTTCAAGATAGGAATACGAAAATATATTTTTCATTGTTACTCCGATTAAGGATTAAAGGGTAATGTTTTGATTTAGCCGTGTGTCTCTTTAAATGGGGATACGCTTGAAATTAAGTCAAGAATCCCTTTAAACGATTTATAAAACTTTTGTTTTAATTTAATCGAGATTTTGATCTCGTTTTTACCGCTTTAATAATAGATTGTACAGGACACATGCTAATCACACTTTTTATTACTCATCCTGTTTAAAAATAATTTTTTTCGCTGAAAACGCTTTTTAAAAACATTTCTGAAAATTTTTAGGATTTTATCTCTCTCTTTGATCAATTCTCCTGATCGTATTCTTGTATATACAGGAAAACGAATTGATTAGGCCATTCTCAAATTTCTTTTTACAGTAGGATTTTATTTCTCCTCTTGTTGTTTTCACATTATTGTTCTTCGATTAATTTTCTAAAGTTTATTGAATTACAAACCTCTAATGATATATATATATATGTGAATCAGTTAAGGTTAGTAATTAAAAAAAACTTAAAAATTAATCGAAGAACAATAATGTGAAAACAACAAGAGGTGAAATAAAATCCTACTGTAAAAAGAAATTTGAGAATGGCCTAATCAATTAGTTTTCCTGTTGATAAACAACAGTTTTTTATCTTGAATGATAAAAGCAAGAGTTTAACTATACTATCCTTTTACTAGATTAAACTTTTGTAGGTAAAATTGGTGTAAACTTTTAATATTTCAAACATTGTCTATTTGATTTAACAGAATTTATAGTTTGAAATATCAAAGGTCTACAACATTCGTTTGCTAAGAGGGTTTGTGGCAAAAACTCAGTTTCTTTGTGGAGCCTTCGGAGGTTTTAATCTGGGACAAACAAAATTTGATCTAGATTTAAATTTAAAAATTGCGAAGAAATATTTGTCATTTTTCAAGTGACGAAGATGGCATGCTGCATTTTCAAGTGACGAAGATGGCATGCTTTATTTTCAAGTGACGAAGATGGCATGCTTTATTTTCAAGTGACGAAGATGGCATGCTGTATTTTCAAGTGACGAAGATGGCATGCTGCATTTTCAAGTGACGAAGATGCTATGCTGTATTTTCAAGTGACGAAGATGGCATGCTGTANATTTTACAAACGATGATTTTCCGTTATAACTATAAATCAAATGATGTTTTTTTATTCACCTAATTCATTATAAAGTTTATTTAACAGCTTTAAAAAATTCGAAATTGAAATGGATAGTTTAGGGAACATACTGTATTAATGTACTCTACTGCATATAATTTGTGAACATTTACATAATTTGTACACTTTGAACTACCTTTCAGGCTGAAAAGGACTGAAAAAATTCATACCGAGAGATTCTCTAAATTCCATTCTAATATATATTCTATTCTCTTTGTATAGAGCACTCTGGTATATATATATTATATATATACTAGCTGAAGTGCCCAGCATTGCCCGTGGAATTTTGAATAAACAACTCTGGCCTTGCTAAAGGGTGTCCCAAAAAACATGGGAATTAAGTGACAAGTTCGAGATCGTCTTCTTCAAATGATTTTTTATAAATGATACCCACTGAGAAAGCTGTAATCCGCAGAATTTTCGTCTGCCATTGAGTCTGTATTTTTTGTTTATGTTTTGATTGCATATCGTTGTCCCTAGTAATACAAGGAAATTTAAAAGCAAGAATATTAAAAATCAAGGTTTTATTGCATAGGGTGCAAATAGGGAAAAATTGGTTTTCTGTTAGTTCTAGAACTGCTCAATTTTCTTAAACTAAATCCATATTAATACAATCTGAACCTCTCTCATGTTTTTAAAAACAAATGTTTAAATGTCTTGTCTCATGAATTTAATAATAAACTACTATTTGTCAGACAAAGATATATATTTAATCAATTATTTGTGAATATATAAACTGTATCAGAAACAAAGAGAAATAAATAATTTACTCGAATCTCGAAAAATAATAAATTAAATTTACAGATGAAAAAAGAATAAGTGTTTAAAACAGCCGAATCTCTCTCCTATGATATTCATGATATTCGATCTTAAAACTTAAAATAAAGTTTTTACTAAATTTGACTATTTGTTATCTTTAGGATAAAGTCATATTTTTGCGTATTTTCTAAAGTCTGACCACCAGGTTTTTATATTTGTTTCTTGCTTTTTGGATTATTTTTCGGAGGAAAGGATCTTGAAACGCAGTTTGGGCATCCTTGCCATAAAAGTGGCAGAAGTTTAGATACATCCTGAACAGGTTTGGGGTTGGATCAACCATCGTTATACTGGCAAACTTCTCATCTCTCCCTTCTTCTTCCTTGATATTCCTGTTCTCATTCCTATCACTCCGTTCTTCCTCATTACCTTTTCTTTCCTGGATATTTCTTTTCCCTTCTTCTTCCCGGAATAAATTCATGTTTCCTGATTCTTGACTAGTGGCCATACTCCTTGGGGTGGATTGGTAGAATCTGTTCTGGTCCCGACCCAACCCTTCTTGTCTTCCCGGAGGGGATAAAAAGGCTCGTTGCTCCCGAGATTTAAAGGCCTGTGGCTCATCCTGCAGACTTGGACGTAAGGCGTAGTTTTCCTGGAACTTCTTCAGAGATCCGTATTGGAGCGGATCTTTCGTGGGGATGCTTGATAACGGAGTTCTCTCCAGCCACCGGGTTCGGTGGTTTAACATAGGTAGGAGCTCTTGTCTCTGGACATCTAAAAAAATATAAATGGAATGAATTTGCTCCAATTTTCACATCCAAGAATTTTGGAACTTGTTACCCTTAAACTAAAGATCTAATAAATCAATTGTTTCCAGTCCATAAGGATTATTATCATGCGTAGTGGAAATATATGGAGGTCCCATTTTACAAGAACTTCCAAAAACAAGAATGACAATTTTTATGTTGAAGGATTCGATACTAATTTGTTATTTCTGACCTTATAACTATGTTGTGTAATGAGTATGGAGCAGTAATAAAAATGTAATTAAAAAAAGTTGGAAACAAATTTAAACTACTCCATTAATTTATGTTTATCTTTGTTTTGTAAATAAATCTTTCTTCTTTTGAAAATGTAAACTTGCTCCTTTACTGGTAAATTAATTCACATTATGATTTAAAGACTTGTTAAAAGTAGAAAAACAAATTGATCCTTCAAATTGTTGGTTGAAAGAGTTTTTTCGTCCTTAACATCTAAGAAGGATGAGACTTTATATCAGTGGTTCAGATAGTTCATCGAAACTTTTAGATACTTATTTTATTGGTAAAACGTGGAAAAAATAAAATTAAACTGAACATAAAGGAAAAAACTTAAATTTTCTGATCCAATTTGAAACCTGATGGTGTGATATTTTAAACTTAGACTATTTGATAAAAGATTCAAATGTAAAAGATCTACGGCATTGAGTTGAAAAAATAAGTACTTCGTTCTTGGCTAAACCATCGACAATGAGCATGATGTTTTGGTTCTTGTTACGTTTTCTCAAAATAGAACAAATATTTGAAATATTCTTTATTTTAATTTACGTAAACTAGAGTTAAGCATCGTTATTTACAGTTTTTTAAACTATCCGGACACTACACAAAAGTTTAAAAATTTAAAAATTTCAAAATAGTTTTTTTCTAAATATTTGTTGAAAATGAAAATTCTTGGCTCTGGCAAAAGATTTAATCTTGAACGATTTTTCAAAGGTTAAAAAACGATTGATTTTGCTTCGTTTTTCATAATTTCATTAAATAAAATAAAGTTTTGATTTTCTTCAGCCATGATATGTTTTTGTGACGCCTCGTAAAATGTTTCAGAAAGGGATTACAACAGATCCTAATAAAACAAACCTTGTGCCTTTGCGACATAGGGCCTCACATGATTAGAACTGGCGAAGAGAGGAAGAAGAGAAAGGATTGGAATCATTATTTTCTCCGGAGAAACTTGACGGAGTGCCGAATATTTTCTAGATTGGTGTTTATATATCTCTCTCCTCCTCCTCTTTACTCTGCTTCCAGGGGCAGATATAACCAGAACTTTCAATAAAAATTCATCTATTTCCAGGGTTATGAACCAAGACCTGTTTAGGTTGAAAATTATGTTCAGCTTTTATAAAACTATTTTTTATATTTTTTTTCCAGGGCATGATCGGGTTGTATATACATATATATATAAAAGTAGTCTCTATTTGTCTATTTGTTCGTTTGTTTGTATGTCAGATCATAATTCATGAACCCCTTCACTGATCTGCTTTCAATTATGATTGTGGGAGCTTGGAACGGAAATGTCCTTAGTTTGGTGGGAAAATTCGAAGTTGATTGGAAGGTCTCTTAAAGGTAAGGTTAGTTTTCACGTAAAGCTGGAATAGTATACGTTGCCTGGAGTTTTCCTTATAAAAATCAGACCCACTCAACTTAGAATTTTTTAAACCGGGCTAAGAACATTTTAGTGGTTCTACTGAGAGTTATCAAAATTTGAGGCAAATTGGTCCTAGGGAACCAGAATAAGGTCATCCAAACAATACAACTTAACAAAGGCAACTATGAGCTTTTATAAAGATACTAAATATTTAGGTATGTCAGTAAATAATACTGCGTTATCTCTGTAATTCTGTATTCGCTCTGTGCCGTGTCTTATCTTTTGTATTAACTGATAAACTATGTGGGATCCTCTTCAAATTTCATAAACTAATTAGTACTTAATTAAAACCTAGAGGCCGAATTTAAAGAATTTGAGCCGCGGCTTAAATTTATCTTATAATTTTGAGTGACTCCGCCATAAAAATCAGCTGACTCGTAGTTTTGCGATCTCTCATTGGTCAAGATCAGCTATTTTGTGATTTCTGATTAGTCAAACTTTTGAAGATAAATACATGAAACAAGTTTTTTTTAAAGTCGATTACAAAACATATGGATTGTGAATATTTTAACAATTAAAAAGTCACAACCTTATATCTTTGCAACCTGTTGGCGTAAACCTTTCATATGTCAAACTTTATTATTATTATTTGATCTAACAGAATTCATAGTTTGAAATATTTACAATGGGTTGCAAAGATATAGGGATTAGAAAATCAGAGTTTCTGACAAAGACTCAATTCGTTTTCTATACATTCAGGATATAAATCTTTAAGCGACTGTTTCTCTAGAAATAAGTGGAGACAATGAAAGGAAAAATTGCCGTTTACCTTCTCTCCTTTCTCTCAGGTATCCACTGTATCTATATTTATAAAGTAGTAATCTCTGTTTGGTTGGATGTTCGATCATAACTCTTGAACCCTTCACCGATTTGATTGGGACACTCAGGAAACCAACGAGAATTTTCTTGGTTTTGAGATTCTAAATTGAGTGGGTCTACTCTAAAAAGGGAAAAATATCTGAAACCATGATTTTCGACTGAGTGCGGGTAAACGGGGGGAGTAATTATGAATAGCCTGGGCAGCGCCGGGTTCCTAAACTAGTTCATCATCATCAACTGTCTAACTCTAAGTATAAGTAAACCTTTATTTTAAAAGTGTCACTATTACAATTCACAGCAGTATGTTTAAAACATTTCATCATAGAAAATATTATGAAAACTTGTCTTCTTTCATAGGAACAAGAACAATTTTATTACAGTTTTCTAAAATTAGATTAAATAGAAAACGTCAGCCATTTTTAAAAAGATCATCGTCTTGAATTTTTAATGACAATCTTTCGATTAAAGAGACTGCATCGCAGTAAGTTCAAGTAAACTTTCATAAAAAAAATTAAAAAACAGCATTCCTGAATCACAACAATTTAAATATTTTTCTTATCAATAAAGTGTGAGATATCGTTGTTAAATTCTGAAAATTTCCTCAAATGTTTCTAAGCTGAAATGCGCAAGTCAAATGGAAACCACAAGCAAATTAATGTTCAAAGATGATGGATAGTTCATGCATTCTTGATAAGCAAAAGTATTTAAGAGTACTGTTGTAAATCGGACATGTCTCTTCATGAATGGAGAGACACTTGAAATTCTAACAATAGACAACGTACGTTAAACATCTTGATTGTGAAGGTATTGGTGGATTTCTGTTCGGCTATGATACCGGAGTAATCTCTGGAGCTATGAGAGTAATCGTAGAGGAGAAGGATGGAATATTGGCAGGTTTATCAGATACAGATAGAGATCTTTGGCATGAGGTAATATACACATACAGAAAATGGGAACCTGGCTTTGATCGGTATTTTTAAGTTTATCTGGCCTCACACTAATCTCCTATCTTCCCTGACTCACCCGTCCTCATCAATCCTTACCTTCCTGTATGTAGTCATAAAATAGCATAAATTTGACAAATTTAATATTTAGGGAGAAGTAGTTGAAGTACGTGGGGATGGTTAGACTACTTTTTAGTTGGGCCGAAAGTGTATTATTAAAGTGCTTTAACTCGTTGAACTACCTATTCCTATAAATAATATCCGATCTTGGTATTTTAAAATTATGAAAAATATTTGATTTTTCAAAAGCTGTGTTATATGTTATACATGTTACATGTTAGATGTTATATGTTATACATATTACATGTTAGATGTTATACATGTTACATGTTAGAAGTTTTTATGAATGTAGTACAAATTACAAATACGAAAAATCACAGGAACAAAACATTGTCTTGACAGAGCTGAAAACTCTTGTTCGAGTTCTAAATATCCACAGTGATTTTCTGCTCTCTTTTGAATATCAGTGCTGGGTTCCGACCAATGAGAGCAGCTCTAATGGATTGCGTGCTAAATTTCTTCTGATTGGTTGTTTGGTTTCTGCAATTGACACTCTGATTGGTTGAATTTTAGACAATTTCCTGTTATTGATGTATAGGATTAAATTAATCTGCAGATAAATAAAGAGAGGAGATCTCGATATTCACAATGCAAGACTTTCCAGCTCTGAGCTGAAAACTTTAGAATGGTGGATATCGAGATCAATGCTTGATCACCTCTTTTTCTTAATCTCCAGATTAAATAATGCAAGCTCTATTCTTGTCATTAATCTCCAGATTAATTAACCGATCGGGAATCGGGATTAAGGATATCAAATTCCAAATCAAATCCCCTCTCGGTATTTTAAAAATTCGGGCATTTTAAACATTAATATTGAACATTTGACATAAATGAAAAATATTTGGTCTTACAAAAACAATGGTATTTTTGTATAATTTCATGAATGTAGTTCATATTTACAAAGACGAGAAAAAAATCACAGGAAACCATATTGTCTTGGCTAAGAACAGTTTCTCACTTCTAGTTGATAGTTGCGAGCACAGTAGGGTCAGCTGCTCTGTTTGCCCTGCTGGCAGGTATTCTCACACAAACACTCGGCAGGAAGCTTACTATTCTCGCCGCTAGTGTTGTATTTGTCGCTGGAAGCGTTATTATGGGAATAGCTTCATCTAAAGAACTACTGCTAGGTAAACATTCATAAGTTCTTATTTTCTTTTCCCTTTATCTTTACAACCTGTAATTTATTTGACCTTTCATATAGATTCTGTTTTATTAAATATTCTGACTTCAGGTTGCAATTATATATGGATTTTAAAAAAAAATCTGAATTTTCGGAGATTGTTACCATTCAGCGATACTATGCAGTTCCTTTGCAAAAAAAATTTAAGTTGGACAAATTCTTGCAAAATCTTTTTATTAAAAATTCTGATTTCTGTAGAATGTTTTTTAAAATTGTAATTATTGATTAAATATTTCTGGATTAATCCTATAAAGGCTGGGGGGTCTGAATCTACGTATAGCATTGGGGGGGGGCGTTCGGCGCCCGCCCCCTAGAAAAAGGCCTTAGGGAATAGGTATATGGTTGAAATGCATGTTCATAGCCCAATTTTTCATGGCCAGAAAAAAAAGTTAGACCGATAACTTTAATTGTTTGGGTGCTAGGGAGGGTGGAAAAATGCCTAAAAAACGGTGAAAAAAAATTTAATAATATTTTTTGTTTTAAAAAAATACGACACATGTTTCTACATGCATTTTTCAAGGGCTTTCAAAAATATAGTTTTTAGATCTATAGCTTTAGTCGCAAAAAAGTTAGATAACGTTTATTGCTAAAATAAATGTATCTGTATACAGATAGAGTTTACAATCACAAAATTGATGATTATATTAACAGTACAAGTATAAAGCAATTAGGTGGAAAATAGCTCTTGGCTGTTTAGATTAGTTTTGTTTAGTTATGGGCTATTTTAGATTTTTTTTCACAAACTAGACTTTTTTCCGCCCTGTACTCTACTTAATAAATTAAAAAAAATATTTTTTAACGAAAAATCCTTTAAAATAATATTCATTAGAAGTCACAAAATTTCATGGAGATAGTGTCAAAAATGAGAGTGCTAGGACAAATAAACTATGGGGGGGGGGCGCCAAACGCCCCCAAGCCTGTTTAGGGTTAAGAACCAGATGGTTATCAAAGACTTTTTTCAAAGGGTCTGAACTTCAAACTTTTGAATAGCTAGGAGGAATTAATACGTTTAGCCGATTTATCATTTATCTTATAGATGAAACTTTCGAAGCTTTGAAGAGATAGTAAAAAAGACATCTCCATTAAATCTAATTTTAATTAGGTCTCAATATTGAAAAGTATATTTATCTTCTAAATATATACTTTGCTTGTCTGTCTGTATCTAAAAAACACCAAAACGGCTAAACCGATCGGGCCCAGTGAACGGTTGAAATTAAAGAATTTTGCCAAGAAAAAATTGGCGACATCTACTATTTTTGAACCTGCACTAATCAAAAAAAAAAATCCGTGAAAGTTTTTGTCTACAGAGTACGATGAAAAAACTTAAGAAGAAACAGTTAAAAGCTAAAAATTACAATTTTTACTAACAAAGAGGCGCGATACATATTTGCTATAAGTACTCAGAAGGAAATTGACTAAATAAATCAGAAAGTTAAGATTTAATTATCCATAGGATAAATATAAGAAATTAATACTGTTCTTTTATAAGTCCGATGGTGAAAATAACAATACTGTATAAAGTGATAACCAGAAAACTGTGGAATAGGAAGTCGAAATTAAAGGATCAGCATCTAAATATTCTAGTTGGAAGGATTGTAGTTGGATCTGGTATAGGATCAGTATCTAAATATTCTAGTTGGAAGGATTGTAGTTGGATCTGGTATAGGATTGGCCTCCATGTCTGTTCCTGTTTATATATCTGAAGCTGCTCCTCCTGATTTAAGAGGTACAGCATCATCCATAGTTCAGTTTTCATATTTTATTTCAATACAAACATAAACTTATAAAAATAATATAAATACAGTTTTAATTGTGTTAAGCAGTATTAACGGTTTCCTAAAATACACCTGCTGTTTATACCAGTTTTAATGGAATGTAGAAAAATTAGATATTTTGGAAGTCTTAAAAGTATCCTGCAATACATTGGTTGTTCTTAGGTGTTTTAAAAGTATCATGCAATACATTGGTTGTTCTTAGGAGTTTTAACAGTATCCTACAATACCTTTGTTGTTCTTAGGAGTTTTAACAGTATCCTACAATACCTTTGTTGTTTTTAGGAGTTTAACAGTATCCTACAATACCTTGGTTGTTTTCAGGAGTTTTAACAGTCTCCTACAATACATTGGTTGTTTTTGGACAGTTCGTTGCAACCTTGGTTTGCGGAGCTTTCGTGAACGTAGATCAAGGTTGGAGATATATGCTAGGTAGGATTTGTTTTACTGGAAATATTGCAAAATTTTATTTTGCACATCAAATTTTTGCGCAAAAGTATTATTTACATCAAATGTAAATCTGTTATGTTATTTATGTTATGTAAAAATTAGAAAATTGAAAATTAAAGAATTTTTGCTAAATTCATTTACTTTTGTACTATTTAAGAAAAAAAGTCGATTTTTTTGTTCATTTAAAAAAAGTCAAATTATCTCAGGTTTAGCAGCTGTACCCGCAGGTCTACAGTTTATAGGTAAACAAATTATCAAATTTATTCATTTTTTTATTCATCTTTAAACTTTTTTATTGAAAAAAGCGAAGTTAATCCCGCATATGACTACGTTAAAGATAAAAAGGACAGATTTAATCAGCGATTTACATTTAACCATAGGGCCAGAGCGATCTACATTTAACCATAGGGCCAGAGCGATCTACATTTAATCATGAGTGACAGAGCAATCTGCATTTAACCATAGGGCCAGAGCAATCTACATTTAACCATAGGGCCAGAGCGATCTACATTTAATCATAGAACCAGAGCGATCTACATTTAACCATAGGGCCAGAGCGATCTACATTTAACCATAGGGCCAGAGCAATCTACATTTAACCATAGGGCCAGAGCGATCTACATTGAATATTGTGTAGTAACTGTAATGACCGGGCCGACTTAAAAGTGTCACACGGCATTGGCTTTTGATTTTACCTCGCTTACCCTGTTAAATAAACATTTTATATCCCTGGCTATGAAGATTGAAGATTGAAGAGCTTGTCTCTGAGATCTATATGTTTTGAAGTATAGTATTTGGCAACGTCATCTTATTTTAGTTGACAGTGTATGGAATGTTTAAGAGTTAAATATAAAACATTTAACAGTTATATTTAAAATTTAGGATTCACTCAAAGCAGAATTTTCCTAGATTCATTTTTTACCTGTTTTTGAACGATTATTAATTCAATGAATTCTTAGTGTAGACTTTTAGGTTTAAGAAAACAAACTAAAATGGAACAGACTCAAGTGCAATGTTGTTTTTTAATTGAAAGAACGTTAAAATAGTTTTTATTAGTTCAATGATACTGAAAGTACATAGACGAAATTGTAATTTTAACTTTTCGTCTAACTAAGGATAAATAAGAAATCCTTTTTTATTCAGAAAAAAGTGGATTATTTTAAGTTAGGGGTTCTCGTTGAAATTGACCTGCAGAGGCAGAGGCTAGGAAGGAAAATGCCAGAATTCAACACTTTTTAAGATATGGAAAAACGAAGATATTCTGTTCATTGTGAATCGGACATGTCACTCTATAAATGAAGGATCACTTGAAATTACGTTTACAATTCCTATAAGAAAGTATAATTTACAACTCCAAGTATTTGTGTAAATAGTAAACCTTGAGTTCGTGAACCTAATCTTAAGCTATACAATATTAATTTTTGATTCATGTTCATATTAAGTCAGATCTTGTATTGATCAGTTGTTTTTAACCTAGGTTTTATTTTCATGCCAGAGTCTCCCCGTTGGTTGTTAAGCAAAGGAAAGGCAGGATTAAACATGATATTTCAAGAAACCGTATAAACTATAATTGAGGCAGAAAACTTGATATATCCTTGAAATTGTCATATTCCTAAGTCTAATTATAATCTCATCCTCTGTATATGCTTAATCTATGTTTAGTATTTTTTAATATATATGAAAACAATCAGCGTGATATGTTAATAAACTTATTTCTAAAGAAAATCTTTTCAATTGAAACTATAGATTTTTAGACGGATTTTATTAAAAGCCATGTAATAAACCAACACAATAAATAAAAAGGTGGAATCCAAACTCGATAAATAATAAATACATTTATTTCCTAGAATTTATTTATTTTTGTCCAGAACTCACGTGCAACCCAAATTATTTTAAGTCTTTGCTACAAACTAAAATTTTCAAATCTTTATATATTTGCAAGATGATGAAATACACCTTTGATATTTCTAACTTAGATTATTTGATCTGAGATAAATCATAGTTTGAAATATATAAAGTCTTCGACATTGTGTTGCAAAGATTTAGGATTTAGAAAATCAGAGTTTGTGGCAAAGACTCAATTCCTACATTTTTTTCTTTAATTTATTTATTTTTGTTCCGATTCCGAATTAACTCACGTGCAAACAAAATTATTTTATATTTAGGAAAATAATAGTTTTCAGAATCTTCGAATATAAATGCGTACATTTTTTATATGAAATGAACATCAAAGTGATTGCTGCAAAATGATTTTAAACAATAATTGAGTACAAAACATTACAGTCTTAAAAAAAAGGTTTTCCATTCAAAAACAAGACGGGTTTAACAATATCCTTCTTCGGGTACAAGGTTGAGCAGGCAAGGACGGTTCTCCGAGGAATCAGAACCGAAGATGTTGAAACTGAGATGAAAGATATCCAGGATACAGTAAACTCTAACTCAGGCGAATATGGAATTAAAACATTTAAGAACATAGATCGGAACTTTTAATTTAAGAACATAGGTCGGAACTTTTAACTTAAGAACATAGATCGGAACTTTTAATTAAAGAACATAGATCGGAACTTTTAACTTAAGAACATAGGTCGGAACTTTTAATTTAAGAACATAGATCGGAACTTTTAATTTAAGAACATAGGTCGGAACTTTTAATTTAAGAACATAGATCGGAACTTTTAATTTAAGAACATAGGTCGGAACTTTTAATTTAAGAACATAGATCGGAACTTTTAATTTAAGAACATAGGTCGGAACTTTTAATTTAAGAACATAGATCGGAACTTTTAATTTAAGAACATAGGTCGGAACTTTTAATTTAAGAACATAGATCGGAACTTTTAATTTAAGAACATAGGTCGGAACTTTTAATTTAAGAACATAGATCGGAACTTTTAATTTAAGAACATAGGTCGGAACTTTTAATTTAAGAACATAGATCGGAACTTTTAATTTAAGAACATAGGTCGGAACTTTTAATTTAAGAACATAGATCGGAACTTTTAATTTAAGAACATAGGTCGGAACTTTTAATTTAAGAACATAGATCGGAACTTTTAATTTAAGAACATAGGTCGGAACTTTTAATTTAAGAACATAGATCGGAACTTTTAATTTAAGAACATAGGTCGGAACTTTTAATTTAAGAACATAGATCGGAACTTTTAATTTAAGAACATAGGTCGGAACTTTTAATTTAAGAACATAGATCGGAACTTTTAATTTAAGAACATAGGTCGGAACTTTTAATTTAAGAACATAGGCCGGAACTTTTAATTAAAGAACATAGGTCGGAACTTTTAATTAAAATGCTTGATCCCTTCATTTCAGTAATCCCAGTAATAAAAGATGGAGATCAATACTTGATCCAGAGATTCCCCAAACAAAAAGTTATGATTTCAGATTATACTTTATTTTCAACAAATTTTTTAATTTTTAGATAACTCCTAATAAAGAACTCGTACTGCAGAAGTGTCCCTAAGATGATCTTTGACTTGATTCTTTTTTCGCCTTAAATATCATAATAAGCTTAATTAAGATCATTTCAGACCACTTTGAGCAGAAGAAATTTTGAATTTTTTGAAGATTTTCATATTTGATATTTGAAAGGCACATCTGGAACTTTTAACATGATAAAACGGTAAGAGAAACATAGTTACCAGAAAACGGAATATAAGAGAAACAAAGTTACAAGAACATGGTAAGAGAGAAACAAAGTTACAAGAACATGGTAAGAGAGAAACAAAGTTACAAGAAAACGGTAAGAGAGAAACAAAGTTACAAGGAAACGGAATATAAGAGAAACATAGTTAAAAGAAAAATAAAAGAACAATATTAGGTATAAAAATAGAAAGGCATTCAATGCCCTTTACAGTGGTAGGCGGTTATATCAATACAGTGAAGAAAACTTTTTATTTAAGTTTTGATTATTAACCAGCTTTTTTCTAATTACAAGTATACAAGTAATCAAAGAGACGCTTTTTTAATTGACAACTTCTCTTGGCTTCTATGTTATGTGTATCCATGCAGTTTAACAGCTTCATATAAATAAAACTTGAAATCGAAAGTCGTTTCATTATAATGGTAAAATCGCCTACCACTATTAAATAATTATTTTAAATTTAAGATTTTATCTGTGAGCTTTTTTTGTATAATCAACAATAACGCTATAATATTTGGTTTAGATGAATTTTCAAAAATATAAATACATAAATGAATATTAATACTCGCGGTGTATCTAAGATGTATGACCCATCAGCCTACCAGGAGGGCTCTCATTATTGGCTGCAGTTTACAGGTTCAAGATATATTATTTATATATTATGTATGTATATTGTATATTTATTAATAATAATAACAATAGTAATAGTACTAACCCTTATAAATTTAGTACTGGTTCAAACAAAATTTTAAATTGATTAATAGAAAAAGATTAAATAAAACAAAAACATAATAAAAATATCAAAAACAATCAAACCAGAAAGAATACGAGCTGGGATTAGTGATTCCCAGAATACAGGGCGAATACTAAATAAATTTGAAAATTAAATATTTCCAAGAAATTGTGTTTTTTTTTGAGGTTTGCAAACTGTTTGGAAGTAAAACTTTTAAAAGAAATTTTCTTAAGAATAACTTTATACTTCATATATTCTTTAAATTCGAAAATAATATATTTTGATAATGTGGATTTTTGTCCTGAAGATAAAAAAATTGACAAAATGTAATATACTAGCCTTAGAGGGCGCTTCGCGCCCATCTTCTAAATAAATTGTGAACATGTTCTCTTTGTGTACATCGTAAAACAAAACAAAAATAATTCGCGGATTTTCACAAAAAATTTCGTGGATTTTCAAAATTTTCAAAAATTTAATGAAGATCGAATTTTGATGGAGACAAATATTTGAAATTTTGATCATTCATAAACCTTCCCTGGGGTCCCTAGATGTCCCACAAATAATTTGGGCCCGATCGGTTCAGCCGTTTTGACGTTTATTGGATACAAACAAACAGACAGACAAGCCAAATTTATATATAGATATACAATCCTAAACAATAAACCTAATCTAAATCTAAATATAATTAACGAAAACAGGACTACAGGGATATTTTGTTCTTATAATTCATGATTATCATAATAATATTTGACGGTCTTTTCGTAGATGTCAAAAATATTACAATTTGTCCTAAAAAGACGAGATTATTAAGAATTATCTGTAAGAATCATATATTTGATTTATTTTTTCTAATTTTGGTTATGCCTTTTATAGACCATTTAAAGTTTTTTGTGTATCTTGTTTATATTTGCAACCTAATATTAGCTCTGACAGCCAAAATTTTAAATATTTTAAGAAAAAACATATTAGATAGAAAATGTTTTTTTTTACATTTTTACACCATATGTTAGATATGTACGGTACATGGTCGGACTGTGAAGAGGCCAGGCCACGTCGATCATGTAAATCGGCGGGTCAGTACTAAAACGTAGTTGTTCTATAGGTGTTCCAGCAGTTGTCTGGGATTAACACCCTGATGTACTACTCCGCAACTGTAGTTCAGATGGCAGGGATTGGATCAGCTGAGTCGTCCATATGGATCTCTGCAGGTAATATATCCTACAGAGAGAAGTTGTCAAACCAGGGGAATCCAGGAGAACAGATTCAGAGGCGCCCCCCCCCCCCAGGATCAATAAATTCTATGATTTTCCATCCCTACAAAAATCCGTCCATGAAAAGATTGTCGTTTTTACAAGACGCGGTATTTAATTTTTAATTTTGCAATCCTGCATTATCTTGAAAACACAAAAATCTAAAGCATTGACATGTTTAGAAAAGGACCTCCCAACGGTGGCAACCAAAGCCATGAAGTTTTTTATGTGTTCAAATTATTTAGGAATATCCTTCCTTTACTTCCTTGCATGCTTCATTGGTATCTTTCTCGTGGAAAAGCTAGGTCGGAGAAACCTTCTTCTCTTTTCTCTAGGTCAATTCCTTTTATGTACATATTGTACAGTGTATACTTTACATTGTACAAGAATAAACTAGGTCGGTGAAACCTTCTTCGCCTATCCCTAGATCAGTTCTCGCACATTGTACATATTGTACAGTGTATACTTTACATTGTACAAGAATACACAAGGTCGGAGAAACCTTCCTATCCTTTCTCTAGGTCAGTTCCCTTATATGTACATATTGTACAGTGTATACTTTACATTGTTTAAGAATAAACAAGGTCGGAGAAACCTTCTTCTCCTATCCTAGATCAGTTCCTTTTATGTACATATTGTACAGGTATACACTTTACATTGTACAAGAGTCAGTTCTCGCACATTGTACATTGTACATAGGACATGTACAATGTACATTTCATGTACAATTTTAAATTGTACAACAGACAAATTTTTGTAAAATTCAATAAACCTGATATTTGAGTAAAGTAACAAGTGTTAACTGCACGTTTGAGAAATATATATGCCATCTTCTCTCAGTTAAAGGTTTAAAGGGACTTCAAGTGTAATTTCAAGTGACCCTCCGTGCAATGATGACAATGCCTTATTTACAATTGTATCCTTAAAACCTTTATCTATCTATAATAATATGGAAAATATAGTCGTTTTTTCTAGGTTTAAATGTGCCTAATTTTGATCATTCCTCTATGTTCTTCTGGAGTAGAAATGCGCAAGCCAGTTTTGTAGAGAACTCAAAATTGAAAACAACCAGTTTTCTGAATTGTAAATATTGATATTAGTTTATGCTTTTATCAGTCCTTTTAAGGGTACTGTTGCAAATCATCTTGGCACGGAGAGGTACACTTGAAATTGGGCTTACACTCCCTTTAAAAGTTGGAAAAGTTGATGGCATCTTTAAATTTAATAGTATTTTACATAAAGAAATTCATGCATTTATTTTCTTTTACAAAAAAGCAAATTAAGTTAAACTTAAGCAATTTAAAGTTTTCTTTTCTTATTTCATGATTTTCAAAGTATTTAGATTTAATGGTTTTCCAAAAAAAAATATTTTCCTGAAGGAGGAGTAATCATCTCTCTTATTCTGATTGGTGTTGGGTTTCAGCTGGCAGATTTGAATTCTCCTGTATCCAATCCCAACCCTGATATTGGCTGTGGGGTATATACGTCCTGCTCTAAGTGTTTAGAGAATAAATGTGGATTCTGCCAGTCAGGTATAGAATCCTTGGAGTCAAGAGTTATTGAGAATATTTTATTTAGTTTATCTATGTATGTATATGCTTTATGTAAATTGTCCATATTCAGGGTGTTTCTTTAATCTAGTCAGTTTTGAAACTTCTTCATTTTTTGTGATATTCCCTTTTTGAAAATAGATCTGGAAAGCTTATCATGGGAGGTTCTGGAATTTTTTAAAAATCCGCGAAAAAAAATCAATAAATAAATTAATTATTGACCACTTAGTACTGATTTCAGTTTTCATATTTTCTTACTTTAAACCTTCAGAAAAAATGTTCTCTAAGGAACAGAATAATATGGTTAGTTCAAAAATATTCAGCCGAAATGGGAATCTCATCTTTAGTTCGCAAGTTGTTACCAAATATATCTGTGTGTATCTCCAACATATTTAGACATGTCTATGTGTATCTCCAACATATTTAGACATGTCTATGTGTATCTCCAACATGTTTAGACAGGTCTATATGTATCTTCAACATATTTAGACATGTCTATGTGTATCTTCAACATGTTTAGACATGTCTAAATGTATCTCCAACATATTTAAACATGTCTATATGTATCTTCAACATATTTAGACATGTCTAAATGTATCTCCAACATATTTAAGCATGTCTATATGTATCTTCAACATATTTAGACATGTCTAAATGTATCTCCAACATGTTTAGATATGTCTATCTGTATCTATAACGTAAGCAGCTGTGCTGGTGACTGGTTTCCAGATTATTGTCCTTCTAAACCAGTTTATTCCTGGACAATCATTGTAGGTAAACGTACTTTTGTTTCTACTTCACAAATTTATAGTCTTTGATGTTATTAAGAGAATATTGTTCTTTCAAAAACATTTGAGTAATAATATTTTTCCTGCTAAGTCATGTGTTAAGCATTGATTTCTGAGTACAGATAATACGGTTTTATCTTGTTTTAATCCTTTAGGAATTAAGTTTTGCCACAAAATTCCTACATATCTTAGCAACCTGATGTCGTTGAACTTTGATAATCCAAACTAATAATTCTGTTAGAAATAGTAGTAGTATTGTGAATTATCAAGTTGCAAAAATAAAGGTATGCGAAAATGAAAACAAGCCCACGATTTTCAGCGTATGTAGCTAGTAATAATAATTTAAATAGGCTTAATAACGTACCTGGATTAACAATATATTATTATTTACCAATGTAGGATTCACAACGTACTTAGAATTATTAACATATATGTAGGATTCACAACGTACTTAGAATTATTAACATAAATGTAGGATTAACAACGTACTTAGGATTATTAACATATATGTAGGATTAACAACGTACTTAGAATTATTAACATAAATGTAGGATTAACAACGTACAATTAGGATTATTAACATATGTAGCATTAACAATATAGTTGTGATTAATGGCGAGCTTAAGATTAATAAAGTCATAGGATTAACAGAATACCTATAATTAACAATGTTTCTAGGATTGACAAGTTATCTGGTTGCATTTGCTGCCGGTATGGCTCCAATACCTTGGACAGTCAATTCAGAAATTTACCCGCTCTGGGCCAGATCTTTTGCTAACTCAGGAATCTGTTGTATATTGTGAAAGATAATAATTAACCAGATATTTACAATCAAAATGATTTAAAATAAGTTCAGTTTATTTATTTTCATCATTTAGCCAAGAATGTTATGCAAGAACCTGTTTCGCTACTTAGCGATTTCCCTAAAGACCTAATATATGTACCGTGTGGTATTTCTCAGGATTGGATCGTAAGACTCCCTTCTCTCAACGCTCTTCATAATAAAAAGGAAGATAGTAAGGTTCCGAACGTTTATTTCTCTGAGCCTTCAATCTAAACAAGTTTAATAAACCCACAGAAAAAGCTTTGAGTGAAAATCATACACATATAACAAATAATCCACTCAGGCATTAAAAAACTGTGGCTAGGAACCAATAAACGAATACACAATCATCAATCATACTAGAATCAACCAATAAACATAGATATATATAAAATAATTACCACGGTGATCCCAGAATTCTGAACACGGAAAATACTTGCAAAACGAATAAACATATACTGAATATAAATATAACTACTACTCCGCTAGAAATCTTGCGTCTGCGCAGTCGGACTGTAAACAGTTCCTAAACTAGTTCTTTCACAATACATTCCGTACAGATCTTCAGGGAGAACTCAGAAATACCCAGGGGTGACAAGCAGACTTTCTACACGCAGCATGGCTCGCGTAACAGAACCAGTTGTGAGGACATTTTTTTTTATATTCGTAATCTCTTAAAACCTTAAAAATGCTTTTCATTTTTTTCTGCAGGTTTTTAACCTATTTTGGGATTTCTCTGATTAAAATCTAATCTAATATTGCAATTGGTTATCAGTATCTACAGGAACAAACTGGATTTTTAACCTCATCATCTCAATTTCTTTTCTAAGGTATATAACAAAATATTATTAAATTCGTCAACAAATTAAAAAAAGTATCTTGTTACCAAAATAAGTTCAACTAGCTGTTAAGACTAGAAATCATGGTTACAGCTTTATTTAGAGTTAATATATCATATTTTTAAACGCTTTTGTCACTAAAATATTTCTATAAAAGTCCTAAACTAAAACACTAAAAAAAATAATGTGTATAGTTTAACACGACTGTTAACTCGCTACGGTGCATTCTACCTGTACTGTGGGCTGGCGAGCTTGGCCTGGCTCCTGTTCTACCTCGTGCTTCCAGAAACTTCGGGAAAATCTCTTGAAGAAATGGAATCATTGTTCTCCGGGAATTTAATTGTGCGAAGAAAGAAAAAATAAATTATTAAATGTAATTTTCTATCTTTTGTTAAAAGTTATTTGTAAGTAGGTGGTTTTTTTTATTCGTCAGAGCCTGCTTAGAGAGCAATACAAGACACAGGTATACAGAGTGTTCCAGTAAACATGGAAATTGACGGACAAAGGAATTGAGTCTTTGTCACAAACTCTGAGTTTCCAATCCATATCTGTGCAACTATAAATTGTCGTAGAGCTTAGATAATTCAAACTATGAATTATACTGATAGATCAAATATTATGAATTTGAAATATCAAAGGTTTACACCATCAAGTTGTAAATAAATAGGGATTAGAAAATTTGAGTTTGTGACAAAGACTCAATTCCTTTGAGATTGTTTTTTGAGCTTGGCATTCTATATTCTAAATATACTTTTTTTAAAGATAGTAAATCAATTGAATTGTAAAAAAGTTCACATTGCAAGAAACAATTAATCCATAAATATAAGAAAAGACGAAATAATTTGATATAGTCGTATCTAAAGTCTGGATTGGTGTAAACTATGGGTAAGTGTTTATTGAATAATACAGGACTGACCTCAGGGGCGTACGAGAGCATATGCATAGGGGGGCACTTTTTTGTGCCCCCCCTTGGCAACATTGTGCCCCCCTTTTTTAACTATGTTAACTATTCGAACAATTTTAGTTAAGAAATGTGTACTGCATGAGTAGAAGTTAAGAAATGTGTACTGCATGTTGTGTACAGTATAAAAGTTCAAACTATACATTTCTAAGGTACAACTGTGCAATGGAAAGTTAGTGAAAATTTCGAAGTTAGCTGATGGGGAAGTTTAGTTTTTCGGTAAAATCTAATTAAAACTGTTTTTTTAAGGAACTTCTGATGACTCAGAATTGACAAGATTCTTTTCAAATATTGTTGAAATTTAATTGAAATCGGTGAATAATATTTACAATAAACCCTTTTTTAATTCCTATAGTACTAAACAATTTGCAAGATTAAGCCCTACTCTTTTTTCAATAAAGTTGCGATAGCAAATTAAAATTTTAATGACTATAAAACAAGATAAGTGGATTAAAAGACCAATTCAAAATGCAATTGTTTAAAAGCACAATACAATTTTTGATCTCCTCTTTCAAATATATCTATGAAAATTCAAAAAATAGTCATTAATTTTGTCATCATTTTGAATTACTAACATTGAAAATTTAAATGATGATTAAATTTGTTATTAGATGCTGTTTCCAGTTCTTGTAGTTCTACCCTCTATATGCTGTGTTGCCTATTCACTCTACCTAGATGAACAGTTTTTACCTCAAGTTATACCAGGAGAACATGGAAATAATGAAATGTTAGAATATAACACACGGGATATTCCCAAAGTCCGTAGTTTCAACGAACTTTTTCCAGTAGAAGATGGAAACCTAGATCTTCCCAACACAAAAGTGTTTGATTCACAAGCTGAATCTAGAGATTCTGAAAAAAATAATCTTGCATCAGCAGTCCTGGTTTTACCTGGAGATAATGATCCTGCGGCAGAAACTCCTCAAGTACCCGGAGAAAATGATCCTTTGGTAGAAACTCCTGGTATACCTGGGATTAATGGAGTCATTGTGGGAAATGATCTTACAGTGAATACTCATGAAGTACCTTTAGAAAATGATTTCACGGTAGAAACTCCTAAATTACCAGTGACAAATGGCCACAAAGGGGCCTCTACACTAGGAGTAAATTACCATGCATTAGGAGAACCTGGAGAACATGCAACTGATCAACTCAACCCTGAAACAGATAAGGATTCACAGATCTCAAATCCTAGTGATGAAATAGAACATGTTTATGAAGAAGATCCTTATGAGAACATTAATTGGCAACATATCTACGGAACAGGGCGTCTAGCCTACACTGCTACAGACCCGGATAAATATTTTTCAAATGAAATTTACGAGACGAGAGATTCTAGTTGTCGTATAATAGAGGATACTGTTTATGTAGACGAATGTGTTCCCTTTACAGAAAAAACCTGTCATACACAGCAGAAAGAACAATGCAGTGAAATCCAGGAGAATAACTGTACTGCTGAAATTGATACTATTAAGGAGGAGGTTTGCTTCAATGTGACTGATCTGGTTTGTCAGCTGATAGGACGGGTTGAGTACAAGATACAGGACAAATCTACCCGTTTTGAATGTACCAACAGTTCCCGTACTGTTTGTAATTCTGTTTCTCTACTAGAGGTTATATAACTCTTTACTTATCGTTTCGAATTACTATCAGATCATGATTACAAGTTAAACGATTACATTCAAGTATTTTGTTGAATATTTCATTATTTAAGATGGGGAACAAGGATACGTATCAATGTGTAGATCTAGAGAAACAGTACTGTTGGGTAGAGGAGCAGGTAAGTTTTAGAGTTTCTTTTAAAGTATTGTGCAATCAAGGATTGTGTAAGAAAGGTTTGTTTCATCACTAAATGTGTAATCAAGGCTGTGTAATCATTCATTGTGTAATCAAGTATTGTTTTCTCAAAGATTGTGTTTACAAGAATTGTGTATTTAAGGACTGTCTAATCAATGATTCTGTATAGATTGTGCATTTAATGATTGTGTGATCCAGGATTGTGTTATCAAAATGGTATAATCTAGATTGTGTAATCAAGGACTGTGTAATCAAGGATTGTGTAATCAATGATTGTGTTATCATGGATTGTGTAATCAAAAATAGTGTAATCAAA
The DNA here is from genome assembly GCF_000591075.1 of Eurytemora carolleeae. Lineage (NCBI taxonomy): Eukaryota > Metazoa > Arthropoda > Copepoda > Calanoida > Temoridae > Eurytemora > Eurytemora carolleeae. The sequence goes on along the minus strand of NW_019396091.1, from coordinate 201,304 downwards.
GATTGTATAAGAAAGGTTTGGTTCATCACTAAATCAAGGACTGTGTAATCATTTATTGTGTAATCAAGTATTGTTTTCTCAAAGATTGTTTTTACAAGAATTGCGTATTTAAGGATTATGTAATCAATGATTTTGTGATATAAATTGTGCAGTTAAGGACTGTGTAATCAAGGACTGTGTAATCAAGGACTGTGTAATCAAGGATTGTGTAATCAATGATTGTGTTGTCAAGGATTGTGTAATCAAGGATTGTGTTATCAAGGATTATGTTATCCAGGATTGTGTAATCAAGGACTGTGTAAAAAATGATTGTGTTGTCAAGGATTGTTAATCAAGTATTGTATTCTCAAGGATCGTGATGTAAAGGATTGTGCTGTCAAGGAGATTGTGTTGTCAAGGATTGTGTTGTCAAGGATTGTGTAATCAAGGATTGTGTAATCAAGGATTGTGTAATCAAGGATTGTGTAATCAAGGATTTAGAAATCATGAATTTGGAATGTCTGCAGAAAAGTTTGTCCAAATTTCAAACCATATTTATATATAAATCTCTCAAAGCATTTCCATGAAATCTTGTTAATTTTAATCTTTTTACCAGGTAAAAGATGAGAAAATTTGTATTTACTCAGTGGAACATGATTGTGATGTTTACAAACACGAAGATAAGGAACCAGTTTGTGAGAAGACACCGACCACAAGATGCTACAGTACTCCAAGAAAGGTTTGTATCATTTTTTTGTAACGTGCCCCCCTCCCCCCTTTCTTGATCCATTACCCTTCATATACTTCATTCCTCAATAAATAATTGAAAACATCTATTATTATAACTTTTTTCTAGGTTAGGCAGGAAAAATGTGAACCAGTCAGTAGCAGAGTTTGCCAAAAACTAACTGAGCGTATTCCCAACCCTACACAGATACAGTCCTGCAGAGAGGTTCCAGTTCAACTATGCTCTCTAGGTACTTCATTGAATATTATCAGGTTCCAGTTCAACTATGCTCTCTAGGTACTTCATTGAATATTATCAGGTTCCAGTTCAACTATGCTCTTTAGGTACTTCATTGAATATTATCAGGTTCCAGTTCAACTATGCTCTCTAGGTACTTCATTGAATATTATCAGGTTCCAGTTCAACTATGCTCTCTAGGTACTTCATTGACTATTATCAGGTTGAATTCTAGATTTGACAATGCAACCAATATTTAATTAAGGAATTAACCCCATTAAACTTTTTTTCAGTTCCTTCATCTTATCCCGAGAGAGATGACAGTTTAGAAAAAGAGGAATCTGGTGACTCCTTAGTCAAACCAGAGAAGGTTAAAAGAGCCCCCGCCGATATTGAGATGGAAGGAAATCCTTCTGGATACCTAGAGAAGGTGAGCACATCTTCTGTCTATCAAGAGAAAGTTGACAGTACTCCTTCCTACACGGAGAAAGATGGCAGTTCTCCTTCCTACCTTGAGAAGGGTGCCCGTTCTCCTGTTGACCCGGAGAAGGTCGGGAGTTTTTCTACGAGCCCTGAGACGGTTGGCAGTTCACCTGCTCTATCGGAGAGTTTAAACAGTTCTCTTGGTATTCCGGAGAAGGTTGGCAGTTCTCCTTTTATACCGGAGAATTCTTCCGTCAACCCGTATAAGGTGGCAAGCCCTCCTACTGATTCTGAAATGATATCTCCTGAATCAAGCCCAGAGAGGATTGCAGCATATATTTATTCAGAGGACTGTAAACCTGTTCTAAAAAAGGTGGGATAATTTTTTTTTTTTGACTTAATTTAATTTACGATTTTAAACGTTTAATCAATATGGTTGAAAAAATCATGTAAATAAACATTACTACGAACAAAAAGATCTGAAACCTAAGATATTTTAATTTTTAAGGACAAAAAGCATTTATTATGATCATCACAGAAATATTGATTTCGTCTACAATTTGACATAGTTTAGCTTACCTACAGGGTTACCCACAAGGAATGAGACTTTAATGACAACTTTAAATGCTTTAAAGGGAGTGACCGGCTATGTAAGGAAGTTGAACTGAGTATGCAGTGTTGTGGAAAACTTCTTTTGGATTCATTTGAGACACCCCCAAAGTAGGAGTTTTGAACGTCGAATTTACGCTCAAACTCAGGATTTACAGATCTTAAAAAAGTTCAATATGTCTCAAATGAATCCGAAAGAAGCTTTCAACAGCACTGCATACTCAGTTCAACTACCTTACATAGCCGGTCCCTCCCCTTAAATATTAATATACAAAGTTGAAGTTTGTCTTCTGCCTGTCGATTAGTCTTTTAAATGTTACTTAATGAGTAGATATACAATGCAATAACTCACAAGACTGAATAGGCTAAGTACAGTCGTCTCTAAAAGTCTTATCCTGTGTGGGTAACCCAGTACAGGTTTTCACATTCTTGCATCACATATTTTTCTAGAAATGATTTTTTTATTCGGCAAATATGTTGAGATTTTTTTGTTGATATCACCCCCCCCCCCATACCTCTCTCCAACCTTATTCTGTCTTATCCATTAAGGTTTGTGAGAATATTGGGAAGGTTGTGCTCCGACCAGTGTGTAGAGGGTTGAGGAGGAGCTCCTGTATCTACTACCCCCAGGAGACTTGTAAGGAGGAGGAGAAGAAGTACTGCTATAAGACTGGTAGAACCTTAACACGCACAGTTTGTAAACCAAAAACCAGAGATAGAGTTTATCAATCCATAACTTATCTTTAAATTTACAGTCTTCTGCTGTACTTTCTGTTTCTATTGATTTAACCTATGACTTATACATAATATATATTTCATGAAAACTAATTAAAAAAAATAAAGATCTTTTAAATTTCAAATCGTTTTTGCAAGATGTATTTCTTTTAATTTGAGCATTTTTGTTTTAAGTGATACAAAATAAGTATTAAAAATTTAAATATAAAATCTAGTTAATTATTTCATGTTTTCTTTTCTCAGTTGTGAGCTAGTGATTTTTAATGAAACCACTGTTTAAACATGAATTCTAATATGTTTTACCATTAATAAATTGAATCCAATCATGATAATTTGCGGTTTCAGGCTTTAACTGGGATGGGGTGGGTACAGGGTGTCCCAATAAACATGGGAATTAAGTGACGATTTTGGTATCGTCTTATTAAATGCAATTTTTAATTTTTAGTCATTGAATTCAACATATGAATCTATAAAAATGACAATGTCATCTATAACGGTCAATTTTATATCTTGGTGCCAGAAATATCAAATTAAGTAAAATAGAAAGTTACATGTAATTGTGAGGAGTAGATATCAGATGAATTTGCAGTTTTTAATATTGTTTTCTGATCTGTGAAATGTCTGATTCAGCGACTATTGAAGGTTAGCTTTAAACTCAATGTCCTCTATATTCTTGCAGGTTGAAGAAAAGTCACTGCACCAAGCGGGGTTTGAAAATTCTGAGGATATTCATTGTGTCAGAATTCCGCCTTAATAATGACAAATGGGATGAGAAAGGTTAGGGAAGGAGTGGATATTTTTCGACAAAAAATCTTGATTTTTGTAAGTTTATCTCGCACACACTGCTTTAGAATACGGCCTCGTCTACATCAATCTTTTCCTTAAAACCGGCAGAGTATAAACCAGTATCATTGCATGGTTCACAACCTATCAGGATTCTACTTTCTATGCTTCCATTTTCCTTGTTTCTGGCAAGAGGGAAGGGGAAGAGGAGGACTATTATTTTCTTTTTTTCCAAGTATAGGGTGTATACTGACATATTATTCCACACAGGGTTCTGTTCAGCCACCAGAAACTGGAGAGAGTTGTAATGTATAAAAACCTGAGCTGTTCTGAGCTCTCTTCATGCTTACACATAGAACCAGATTCAATTTGAAAGAATTAACGTCTTTCGACGAGTTCGGATACTTAATAACAGCTAAACAGGCTTGTTATTAAGAAGTATATTTAAAGCTGCTAGTAGCAAAATCTGGATCTGGATAGGTAAAAAGCCTCCGTTCTCCAGGTTAATACAGCGTTAAAAGATTAATGCAGGCCTTCAATGTAGTTCCGTTTATTTCTTTTTAATTTGTGTGCAGGGGTGTTTACCCCCTATGCACCCTTGGCTAAAGTTTTTCTAGTTTGCCATTTTCTCTCCCTCTCTGTTTCTACTTGTTTTTGAATATGCAATTGTTCTACATTACAGAGGTACCCACAAAAGGATGAGAGTTTAATGAAGACCTGAAACTGTCCAGCATAACATTTTCAAAAATTTTGATAAATTCATTTAGGCTCTAAAATTTCATCCATGTTGGGTAACTCTTCAGTTACACATTTTTTTATAAATGGTCCTCCACAAAAATTTGGAGCCCCAGAATCATAGAGAATAGAATATATAGAGAGGAATTTACTGGAAAAAAGTGTAAAACGGCCATTTTGTTGTACTGTTTCCATACTGCAGGTGTACTTCACATATTTATGCTATATAACCTGTTGGGCCCTGGAATATCATTTTATAGAAAATCTAAAATTATTGTTAAAAGAAAACCAAATTATGAAATAGACTGGTTTCATAATTAACCATTGATCATTTCACATAGACTCTATGCCTTCCACTTTACAAACGATGATTTTCCGTTATAACTATAAATCAAATGATGTTTTTATTCACCTAAAAATTCGAAAATGAAATGAATAGTCTAGGGAACATACTGTATTAATGTACTCTACTGCACATAATTTGTGAACATTTACATGATTTGCACACTTTGAACTCCCTTTCAGGCTGAAAGAGACTGAAAAAATTCATACCGAGAGATTCTTTTAATTCCTCTCTATATATTCTATTCTCTGTGCCCAGAATCTTGTGAATTAAATGGTCGTTGATCTTTATGAATAAAAGAGTAGAACAGTTGGTTTTTATTTTGTTAGACTCAAGTCCATGCAAACCTTACCAATTCAGCTTTCATAAGGGGGGGGGGGTCGTCATTTCTTGCCCCCCCCTACAGGGGGGGGCAAGACTTCTTAAGGGGGGGGAATGCTCCCCCTAAATCAGGCTAGGGGGGAGCCCCCATGGCCCCCCTAGTTGCGCGCCTTTAATTAAGGAACATGTTTTTTACTAAAAAAAACATGTTAGAATGATTTCTATCGACGTATGCATGAAAGGATTTAGAGAAAATTAAATAATTTTTAATAACTCTTTTTTCAATGAAAATATGTTCCAGGGCCCAAAAGGTTATAGAGCACAAATATGTGAAGTACACTTGCAGTATGGGAACAGTAAAACAAAATGGGCGTTTTACACTTTTTTCGAGTTAATTCCACTCCCTATTAATATATTCTCTTTGATTAAAGTGGACACTAAGCAGACAGTAAACCTAAATTAAACCATTATAGAAAGCTATTTAGTTTATTGTCTTTTCATAATCACCACCACGAAGGGGGGGCGGGGTCAGGGCCCCGCGAAATGACCTCCGGAGCCTCCTGATACGCAGAATGCCCTCAAACCCCTGCAAAACCGTCTCCGCGCTTCTCGCTACCTCATGGCGTCTCTGCACCCCATCCCTTCCACCATTTCCAAATGATTTAAATTTATTTGTATTTGTGTGGTATTTGTAATGAAAAGATGCCCTCGAGCGGGGGAAGGCAGGCGGCCATGAGCCACCACTGTTTCCTCTTCCGTACCCCCACATTTGACTCTTCTGGGTAAAACTACTTTTTTAAATGGTACATTTTGATTTAGGGCCTTTAAAGTGTGATTTTTAAAAATCCAGCTGCGTCACGCAAAAAAGTACAACCCAAGCCTTTATTTTCAATTCTACATAAGATTATAATATATTCATGCATAAAAAAGAGGTCGTTTTTATAGATTTTAGTAGGTAAACTAAGTAATTTTTCATATTGTGGGAGCAGAGAAAAATTGTTCAGAGTAGTCTGAAGAATAAGAAAATATTATTAAAATCACAATTTTTACTGACATTACTTACGCGTTACAGATTTTATAAAAAAAACGTTTTTTAGCAATTTTCTCTTAATACATTGCACATTTTCCTTCAAAACTAAAGAGTATGCCTCATTTTTAGTATTCATATTGCTCTCAAAAATAAGCCATTTTTCATGAAAATCAGAATTATTTGCAAAAAAAAAGTTTTTCAGTTTACATTAAGAGGAATCATCCTTTTTTAATATTAACACTTAAATATAAATATTTAAATATATATTTTTGCGTGACGCGGCTGGATTTTTAAAAATCACATTTTAAAGGCCCTAAATATATCATTTAATAAAGTAGTTTTGCCCGGAAGAGTCAAATGTGGTGGTACGGTAGGGGAAATAGTGGTGGCTCATGGCTGCCGGAAGAGAAAAAAGCTAATATGTGGCACGGAAGGGGAAATAGTGGTGGCTCATGGCCGCCTGCCTTCCCCTGCTCCCCCCCCCCCCCTCCCAAGGGCCCCAAAACCTGTAATGAAGTACACATCGCAGTATGATTATAAAGACGGTACTGAACTGGTTTTATCTTAGAGTAAACAAATAATTTTGTTACAGAAATTATTATTAGTCAGTCATCAACTGATTGATTTCTAATTGACAGAGAGAGGTAATCATCATTTATCATTATCATTAAATAAATCTTTATTAGTTTTAAGCGACACAACGAAAAATTAACAGCAAAACAAAATCATAGGGTTTCGAATAGAGTAAATTATTTATAAATTATTATATATATATCAGAAAGCGTATATGTGAGAGATAATAAAAAAATCACATTTTTAAATTTTAACTTGTTAAATTCGTTAAAAAGTGAAAAACAGGAAAGGACAAAATTAAGTGATTAGCGTAAGCTCACATTGAGGAAAGTTGTGAGCGAGGTAATTTAAATTTCTGAGATCAGAGCTGAAAACTTTAGAATGGTGGATATCAGGATTAAGGCTTAAACCACTCTTTTTCTTAATATCCAGTTTAAATATTGCTTGTTCTCCACATGAATTTAAACTCCAGAGAAGCAACGTTATCTTCCAATTGGATATTTCATTCTAAAGTTTTCAGCTCTGGAGATATAATTTAATAGAATTTATCAAATTAAAGTCGGTTAAACATTCTAGATTTAAGATTTTTTTATGAAATAATTATGTATGAAGTTATGTTCCAAATTGGGTTGTTGCCAAAGAGAATAGAATACATATTAGAGTGGAATTTACTAGAAAAAAGTATAAAACGACCATTTTGTTGTACTGTTTCCATACTGCAGGTGTATTTCACATATTTGTGCTATATAACCTTTTGGGCCCTGGAACATCATTTTATAGAAAATCTAAAACTATTGTTAAAAGAAAACCAAATTATGAAATAGGCTGGTTTCATAATTGACCAATGATCATTTCACTTAGAATGCCTTTCACTTCACAAACGATGATTTTCCGTTATAACTATAAATCAAATGATGTTTTTTATTCACCTAATTCATTTTATATAGTTTATTTAACAGCTTTAAAAAATGGATAGTCATTGGGAACATACTGTATTAATGTACTCTACTGCATATAATTTGTGAACATTTACATGATTTGTACACTTTGAACTCCCTTTCAGGCTGAAAGGGACTAACGAAATTCATACCGAAGGATTTTCTAAATTCCACTTTAATATCTATTCTCTTTGGTTGTTGCCACACACTCTGATTTTCTAATCCCTACGTCTTGGCAACCCATTATCGTGGACCTTATTTCAAACTATGAATTCTATTAAATCAAATAAAGTTTAGAGTTAAATATCAAATGGTGCTAAAATATAGGGATTAGAAAATTAAGTCTGTGGCAGAAACTTCTTTTGAATCCTTAATGTTCGGAGTAAAAAGGTCTTAATTGCAATTTACATTGCTTTTGTAATTTGAATAATAAAAAGGGGCGTAACTGATTCACCCTTAAAACCTTAAAATTCACCACATGTAAAATATTTGGTCCCTTGAAGTTTATCTTCCGTTAGTGTTAGTTAGTTAAAGAACTAATTCCAAAAATTCCAGCGACACATAATATGAGAATTACAAGACGTCATTTTCTTGATAAATAAATAAATTTAATGAAACATCGTTTTTCAGATGTTTTACTCCTTGCTGTTTCTTCCTTGTGTGGCTCTGGGGGCTGTTGTGCCTCCTGCTCCTAAAGCTGCGGCTCCTATATCAGGGACTCCTGATTCCTATTCTGGTTCTGCTCCAGGTCCTGTTAAACAACAGTTTGGATCATATCAGGATGCAGGTTATGATGCAAGCTGGGACGGAGCTGGTGATTATAAATCAGACAATGATAAACCTGTGGTTCCTCTTGGAACCGGAACTGGTCGCTCCACCTATGAAACGATAGATCCGGATTACTACACCCCAGATGAAATCCGGAAGCAGGGAGATAAGAAGGATTGTCATCCGGTAGAGAAGACTATATATGTAGATGAATGTCTTCCATATGTAGAGAAAACCTGTTTTACTCAGCAAAAGGAGATGTGTAAGGACGTGTCTGAGAAGAATTGTACTGCTGTAATTGATCAGTTTGAAGAAAAGGTTTGTTTTAATGTGACCGAGCTATTGTGTCAACTGGCAGAGAACGTTCAATATGAGATGGTTGATGAAACCTATACTGTTCAAAGATGTACACAGGTTTCGGATAGGGTCTGTGATACTGTTTACGATCTTTCTGTAAGTATATTATTAATATTCATTTAAATATTTGATTTATCATGATAATAATAATTTGTAAACTAGGTGAGCACCAAGGATGAATATCAATGTGTGGATGTTAACTATCAGTACTGTTGGGCTGAGGAGAAGATTGTCAAGGATAGAACTTGTATCTTCTCTGTTAATCATGAGTGTGGAAAGTTTAAACCTAAGGATGGAAAAGGATCTGTAACTTGTGAAAAGGTTCCAACTAAGAAGTGTTATGATACTCCTCGTAAGGTTGGTATTTTCTGTTCATGGTAGGAAAGAGAATATTAAAGTACTTCTTGGTTTTCCAGCGAATGTTTTTTTTATTTCAATTTAGCATGATGTACACAAAGTAAACGATTTATAAATGTAATCTCGATTTTTTAAAAATTAATCCCATTTTATTTCCATAATACAAGCTTTTAAATATTTTTTTTTTCAAAACCAGAACTCATAGGTCCTTTTAAAATTAAGAATTTATAATTTTGTTTCAGGTTCGAGAAGAGATCTGTGTACCCAGGTCTGATAAGTACTGTGAGAAGCTCTCCAACGAATTCCCCTTCCCAGTGGAGAAACAGAACTGTCACAGTGAACCTATGAAGAAATGTGAATTAGGTAAAACAATTATTTAGGAATTTTTTTTAAAAGGATAATTTTTCCTTATTATTCTTGATTCATCTTTTGGATTGGCATTATTGTCAAGTTGCTTTATTTCCTGCTTTAACTGATGTTCTTTCTTCAGAGACCCGAACCCGTCCTAAGAAAGCTAAAGTGTACAACTACATTAAGGAGTGTAAACCGGTTAATAGAGAGGTAAGTTCTAGCTTGTCTTAATATTCCTTCTTACTAGAAAATTAATATTCTAGGTTTGTGATAAATGTGATAAAAAAGCTCTTCGTCCTGTGTGTGACAAGGTACAGAAGAACGTATGCAGCTACACCCCTGTAGAGACCTGCAAGGAGGAGAAGAAGAAATACTGCTACAAGGCAGAGAAGATAATCATTGAGAAAGTTTGCACATCAGAGAGAGTTGAAACTATCGATGAGTCCTTTGTTTATGTGTAAACTAAATTTTATGTTTTATTCTATTAAAAACTGTCCTATTACTCTTAAGTTGTAATATTCAGATTAAATAAAAATAAGAAAATTTGAAGTTTATCACTTTTTAAATCCTACTTCCTGGTCTGTTCATCCACGTATCATTTTTATCCTCTTAACCCGTTCTTGCTGCTTAGTACCTTTAGTTCTTACTGATATTCTCTTCAACCCGCCCCAGTAAGTTCCCTCCTGTATCCAATCAATCCGTCATCTCCGTTCCTTCTGATATCTGCTCAACCCGTCCAAGCTCAGTTCCTCCAGAAATCCTGTCAACTCGTCCATATTCAGTTCCTCCGGATCAGGCGCGTACACAGAATTTTAGTAAGGGGGGGGGCAAGATTTTTTGCCTCCCTGGCTGTTTCCCCCCCCCCCTGGAATTATTGTGTTCAAAAAGTCAATTAACACCATGAAAATACACCAAAAAGACTAAATTTTTGGGTGTTACTTACCTTAGAGTCTAAAAATTATTCCTTTGCTCGAAAAACTTACTTTAACTTAACTTTATAAATTTATCACTTGACTCCATCACAGCTAACTAGATTAATAATCACAGAATCATTAAAAAAACTATATTTTCACTAATAAACAAAATTTCTTCTGTTTTTTCGAATTCTAAAATTACCTTTATCTTTCTTTCAAAAGAATTGTCTTTATCTTATTTAGTTTAAAGTATCTTAAAATTTTGTATGAAAGTGAATTTAGACAAATTCTTAGTCTTTGTCATGTTAAGTGATACTTTCAAAACGTAGTTTCCTTTTAATTTTGTATTTTCCAGGGAGCAGAGGATTTCTGACCCCCCTGTGTACACGCCTGCTCCGGATATCTTGGTTAACCCCGTCCTAGTTCAGTTCCTCCTGAAGTCCTGTCAACCTGGGCATTTTTAGATCCTCCTGATATCTTGGTTAACCCCATCCTAGTTCAGTTCCTCCTGACATCTGGTCAACTCATGTCAGTTTAGTTCCTCCTGATATCCTGTCAACCGGTACAAGCTCAGTTTCTCTTAATATCTGCTCACCCTGTGTTAGTTCAGTTTCTTTAATATTCACCTACCCCGTCCTTGTTCAGTTCCTTCTGACATTTGCTCAACCCGTCCAAGCTCAGTTCCTCCTGATATCCGCTTAGCCCGTCCTTGTTCAGTTCCTCCTGATATCCGCTTACCCCGTCCTAGTTCAGTTCCTCCTGATATCCGCTCATCCAGTCCTAGTTCAGTTCCTCCTGATATCCTGTCAACCCATACCAGCTGAATACCTCTTAATCTCTCATGGTTAAGAATTCCTCCTTACTCGGCTGGTATCCTGCAGAACACCTCGAAAACCCGTCCTAGTTCAGGTTCTCCTGATATTCACTTACCCCTTTTTAGCTTAGTTCCTGATATCCATTTCACCAGTTTTTGCACAGTTCCTCCTTCTCTCCCCCTCATTTTTAGCCAAGCTCGATCCTCCTTATCTTCTTATCTTTAACTAATCTTTATTTTTCATCATTTTTGAATCCATTCTATCCTGTTCCGCTTACGTCATAGCACAGTACATCTTTAATCTCTCAATCGGTTCAAGCGCAAGTTCTAGACAACCCTTCAATGTTCAATATTTTATTCTTTCACAATCTATAAAAAGCACAGGCCCAGGAGGGAGGGGGAAAAGGATCT
>NW_019396091.1:182707-188977 GCF_000591075.1 Eurytemora carolleeae | reverse complement strand
GGGGGGGGGGGAGGTAAGGGGTTAAAAAGCCGCCTAGGGGAAATATCAATTTAAGGATCTGGTGAAATACTTGTAACAAATTTAAGACTAGAAGAGTTTTTGAAAATCACTACGAATACTTCGTCATGCAGGGCTTCTTCCACCATTTTACTTTAGAACTATTTTTATTCTTTCTATATGGTGTAAAAGGATACTTTTATTCTTTGAATTCCAGGATTCTTCGATTGAAAAAAAAACCTCGATTGTCCCGGGATTCCTAGCTTGAGCAACAAAACTGTAAATTTTATAATTATAATAGTCTTTGCCGCTAACTCAAATTTTCTAATCCCTATTTCTTTGCAATCTGATGGTGTAAATCTTTGATATTTCAAACTCAGGTTATTCGATAGAATTTTTAGTTTGAAATATAAAGGTTTACGACAATGGGTTGAAATATTTAGGGATTAGAAAATCAGAGTTTGTGGAAACACACAATCCTTCAGGAATAATTAATTGGGACAAAGACTTAATTCTTTTGAAACCTGACTTGGTTTTGAACAGATGTTTTCTGTATTAGTAAAAGCTAAATCATACGACGTATAAAAAATAAATTCCATACAAGATTGAAATCTGTTATGATTTCAATCATATCTTCTCTAATCGAAGATCTAATTGTATAAGAATAAAACTGGTTTGAATTAATAATATGTAACAGAATAAATATGCTTTTTTCATACTTGTATGTAAAATCAAAATTAAAGGAATTACGAGGACACAAAGTCGTACTAGTAATGTCGCTTAAATTTGACTTTTTCCTTCTGTCTAGTTCACAGTGCTACAGGAAAAGTTAACTCCAACGAAAAGCAAAAAATGGAAAAAGTAATTTTTCAGAGATCAATATATTTTTGCATCACAAATAAAACAGCTCTCCACATTTACAAAATATTTACAAGAATAAATACATAATTATACATGTATCTAGGTACAAAGGTTGTATCACAGGTTGTGCAAATATTATCTAGTTTGTAACAAATATCAGAGTTGAGCGGACTGTCATTGTAATTATAAGTGACCTCCATATAAAGAGGCTCATGTCCGATTTACAACGGTACCATTTCATCTTTTATCTGATCAATAGCGTGGAAAATATCGTGGGTTTTCTAGCTTAACTGTTTGATTTTCACAAAATTTCTCCACTAACTCTGTAGCAAGAAATCCGCAAGTCTCTTTTGTAGATAAACCACAAATCATGGATAGCTCAATCATTCTTGTTTATTCAAAATTTTAAAGGGTACCGCTAGCTGTAGAGTGAATCGGACAGGAAAGGAGGGTCACTTGATATTACGTTTACATTCTCTTTTAGACTTTCTTATTCATGTTGAGCCCCAAGGAGTATATACTCCTTGGTTGAGCCTAATTGATATTAAAAATCATTAGTTGATATCTTTTTATTTATCAGCTCTTTTGATTGATATGTTAAACTTGATATATATCTATATCCATATCAATCCATGAATATCCTCTATTGATATCCATATCCATATCTAAGATCTTGTCCATATAATGAACTGGTAGATGGAGGATGAGTGTAACAATCATCAAACTGAGGTTGGACTGGATGGATTGCAAGATCTGGACTCCAGACTGGAGGATTAGCTCGGTAAAATCCAGGATTATTATCTAGAAAACTCTCAGGTTTATGAGGACTAATATACTCTCCCATAGGACTAGCAGGACTCATACAGTTTCTCATAGGACTAGTCATATGTCCCGGAGAGAATTGATGAGGACTAGTTGGGTTCTTGATAGGACTAGACATCATGGAGTAGGACTGTTGAGATGTATAGAACTGTTGTCCTCTACTAGGACTTGAAAGCTGTTGTTCTGCTGAGAACTGCTGAGACATAAGACTCTGAGCTAGGATTGCACAGTGCTGGAGCTGATCTCTCTGCCCGGAGTTAATCATCCCTTCCCAACCCGTGACCGGTAGATTTGGAGGTTTTCCAGTATCTCCAGATGTAATAGTTTCCTTCAAGGCATAAATGTAGTTGTTTGCAAATCTTAAAGTTTCTATTTTTGTTAATTTAGTTTCATCCGGGAAGGCCGGGAGCACAGTTCGCAGTTTCTCCAGAGCTTGGTTTAAAGTTTGCATCCGGGTTCGTTCTCTATCATTAGCTTTAGCTCTTCTAACCTTCTTAACCTTGCTTAGTTCAGTTGGAGATCTATGCTGCATCTTGTATTTAGATCCTCGTCGGACAGATCTTCGGTGAAACTTTCCGCTAAATCTGGAATATAAAGATTATATCAAATATAACTTTTCAGAATCAAGTTAATACATTAATTTTCTAAAATATTAAAATAATCAAAACTGGACACGTGATATAAATGAATATGAAAACGTTAACGGAATTCATGATAATTATATTAATATATAAATACATCTAGATACATAAATACAAATACACCTGGATCCATGGATAAAAATACATCTGGATACATGGATACAAATACACCTGGATACATGGACACAAAATACACTTGGATTCATGGATACAAATACACCTGGATACATGGATACAAATACACCTGAGCTGAAAACTTTAGAATATGATATCCTTAATCCCGATCTGTTAATTAATCTGAAGATTAAATTCACGAGGAGAACAAGCAAAATTTAATCTGGAGATTAAGAAAAAGAGCATTAATCCCGATATCCACCATTCTAAAGTTCCCAGCTCTGGATACATGGATACAAATACACCTGGATCCATGGATAAAAATACATCTGGATACATCGTTACAAATACACATGGAAACATGGATACAAATACATTTGGATACATGGATACATGGATACAAATACATCTAGATACATTAATACATATACACCTGGATACATTTATACAAATACACCTGGATACATGGATACATATACACCTGGATACATGGATACAAATACACCTGAATACATGGATACAAATACATCTGGTTACATGGATACAAATACATTTGGATACATGAATACAAATACACCATGGATACAAATACACCTAAATACATGGATACAAATACATCTGGTTACATGGATACAAATACACCTGGATACATAAATACAAATACAACTAGATACATGGATACAAATACATTTGGATACATGGATACAATTACTCCTGGATACATGGATACAAATACACCTGGACACATGGATACAAATACACCTGGATACATGAATACAAAGACACACCTGGATACATGGATACAAATACATCTGGTTACATGGATACAAATACATTTGGATACATGAATACAAATACACCTGAATACATGGATACAAATACATCTGGTTGCATGGATACAAGTACACCTGGATACATGAATACTAATACACTAGATACATGGATACAAAATACACACCTTGATACATGGATACAAATACATCTGGTTGCATGGATACAAGTACACCTGGATACATGAATACTAATACACCTGGATACATGAATACAAATACACCTGAATACATGGATACAAATACACCTGAATACATGGATACAAATACATCTGGTTACATGGATACAAGTACACCTGGATACATGAATACAAATACGTCTAGATACATGGATACAAAATACACACCTTGATACATGGATACAAATACATTTGGATACATGGATACAAATACACCTGGATACATGGATACAAATACACCTGGATACATGGATTCAATTACACCTAGATACATGGATACAATTACACCTGGATACATGATACAAAAACACCTGGATACATGGATACAAATACACCTGGATACATGGATACAAATTCACCTGGATACATGAATACAAATACACCTGAATACATGAATACAAATACACCTAAATACATGGATACAAATACATCTGGTTACATGGATATAAGTACACCTGGATACATGAATACAAATACATCTAGATACATGGATACAAAATACACAAAGATACATGGATACAAATACATTTGGATACATGGATACAAATACACCTGAGCTGGGAACTTTAGAATGGTGGATATCGGGATTAATGCTTGATCCATTCTTTTTCTTAATCTCCAGATTAAATATTGCTTGTTTTCCTCATGAATTTAATCTCCAGATTAATTAACAGATCGGGATTAAGGATATCACATTCTAAAGTTTTTAGCTCTGGATACATGGATACAATTACACCTTGATACATGGATACAATTACACCTATATACATGGATACAATTACACCTGGATACGTGGATACAAATACACCTGGATACATGGATACAAATACACCTGGAGACATGAATATAAATACATCTGGATACATGGATACAAAATACACACCTGGATACAAATACACCTTGATACATGGATACAAATACATTTGGATCCAAGAATATAATCCACTTGGATACAAATAAAACTGGATACATGCATATAAATATATATAGATAAATGGATACAAAGAAACATAGAAAAATGAGTTTAAGAATAAATTGTAAACTTATCGGTTTCACATCTTTCCTTTGAAACTTATTATCAAATTAAAAATCAAGATTCAACATTTTTATCTAATTATAAAAATTTTAAGAATTCTGAAAATATTCAACAACAAGAAAAGTAAACAGTCCCCTAAAGCAAAACATTGCTACTGGAGTTTTAAATCAACTTGTCCACTTCCGTTTCAAATTTTAGATGTAACAAAGTATTCGACCGCCAATTTCTTCAGATATCTTAAAAACTGATGTTCAAATATGAGAGGAGGGGAAGCGGCACGAATTCTAATAAATTTCAAGAATCTAGATATACCTGGAGCTAGAGTCTGGACTATCTCTATCATCACTTGTAACACTCCCCTCCTTGATTTCATGTTTGAGTTCGTCCTCATCAAATCCTCTCATCCGTAGAGATAGGACTTGTGGTTCTCCGGACTCAACCATCTTGCAAGATTTTGCACTCTTGTATTTGTACTAGAATCTTCCCAGAAGGGGCCGGTTCATTTGGTGTACTGTCACGCTTTGCTTATAAAGTCTTGTACAGCTTATTCTAGCTGCTTAAAAGTCAGCCCAGTAATTGCAATGAATCAGAGTTTACAGTGATTGTAATTTATTTAACTGTGTTGTAACTAAGGGTTTGATCACAGCTCTTGATTTCTATAATATCTCTGGATATGGTTGGTTTAGTTTCCCTGAGACGGGTTCAATTCTTCTTGCTCCGGACCCTCTTTAGATCAGAACCCAGAGATTTCTCATCCCAGCTTGAACAGCTGGGATTGTATAAACTTTAAATAGGTTCACTCCAGGGGTGCGGATAATACCCCAGGGGGGAGGGGGGGACAATAGTTTCAATCCCAAAACTTTAAAGAATAACAACCAAGCTTCGAACTTCCTGCTTCAGCTCCCCAGGTTTTGTATTTCCTGAAAATAAAAGACGTGTCAATCAATTTTAGTTTAAACAGGGCAGATCAAATGTTGAACCTGATACCCACTACTCAGATCAAACGATTTTTAAACATTTTTCCAGAATTTTTTAACGGATTTTTGATTATATAAACAGACAGTATAAGGTTAACACGACAACATTTATGATCTTTTTATTTTCATTATTCTTTTTTCCATTTTTGAGTTAAAAATTCTTTTAATTTTAAACATTCCTTTCCTTTCAAAATCTATTTTTAATTGTTTCTAGTTATTTGAGCTTATCCTGCTAATCTTTGCTGATTGTTTTCCTCATAACTTTGCCATCCCATATTTTTATCGCTCTTTACTTTGAAGTTCTATAATCCATATTTATTAAGGGACTGTTATTATAAATTCAAGTAACTCTCTATTCATAGGCTGGCATATCTGATTCACGAATGTACCATTAAAAGCTTTGTATGATCAAGAATTTATGAACTGTCATGTTTCTCTTTTAGAAATTTGATTATTTTCAAATGTGGTTTCCAAATAAAAATCACACGCTGATTACTGCTCACAGAAGCAATTAAGTTAAAAAAAAACGACAATATCTTCCACATAATTGATCAGATAATTTTTTTAAGGGTCCATTTTTGAATCGGACATGCCACTTTTTTTAAATAAAGGATTACATGAAATTCAACCTACAAGTATCTTTACTGATTCTTTGCTCTTAATTAAAATTTGTTTGTTTAATTGTTTTCATATTGTTATTCCGGTTCTTTTCCTATCCTTTTCCTGTCCTTTTCCTATCCTTTTCCTATCCTTTTCCTGTCCTTTTCCTGTCCTTTTCCTATCCTTTTCCTGTCCTTTTCCTATCCTTTTCCT
>NW_019396091.1:142801-181530 GCF_000591075.1 Eurytemora carolleeae | reverse complement strand
TGGAGGGGGGGGGGAGCAGATGGATGAAATAATAGTTGGTCTCTACAGTATAGTTTAAGTTAGTAGATTCACTAGTTTACTATAAATAGTTGAAAAGTTAATTTATTATTTTATAATTGCGGAATTCTATGTTTACTCAAATACTTGAACTTTATATATTCGATTACATGCCATTTAGTAAAGCAATGGGAATACTTTTTATATTTACTGTAAAATTTTTATTCAAATGGAAAGGTTAAGAAATATCGGAATATATACTGTGAAAGGAAAATTTGAATATTTTGTTTTCAAAGAGATTCAGACAATTAACTATGTACGAAAATTGAACATAAAGTTTTACGACCACGCTTTAATCTTATTCAACGTTAGGCTTTACTTGGTTTTACTTCTCAGCTGACCTATACTTTTTTTTAGATTTGGACTTTTTTTTACCATTCAACGGGTCTGTTCCTAGCTTTAGTTTAATGCAGTATTGCAAACATTTTTGCGTAAATTTTTTGTAAATAAAGTATTATAACAACTTATAGAATAACATTGGAGGGAGCTCTTGAAAACATAAACATATAGATATAAAATACTAGGCTTTTAGGACGCTTCACGCCCATCTTCTATTTCAATTATGAACATGCTCTCATTGTAACATTAAAAAACAAAGAAAGAAAAATTTCGCGGATTTTATAAAAAAATTTGGGTCCCGATAGGATTCAGATGTCTAGACGTTTATTGGACACAAACAAACAGACAGACAAGCCAAATTTATACATAGATTTATAATATATATATATATTGATATATATATATATATATATATAATAAAGTGTGGAACTAACAACTACTTTTTTCTCTACAGAGGTTTGGTCCATCACCATCACCGAATTGTTCAGTCCGTTTTCTTCCTTTTAGGGTTCCTTGTTATAGGCAAAAACTGGCTCATTTCTGTGCTTAATTTAGTAAAACATCAATAAATCAAAACCAAAAAACAAGCTTTAAAGCGTCAAATTTTTCGAGTTTTTGGCTGTCTTACCAGTCTCATCCTTTGTGGGTAACCCTATAATAATCTCATTTTCTCATATATATATATATATCCTAGGACACGCAAAACTTTTTCTAGCGATAAACAGGTTTTCATTCATTATTCAAAATCTCTTGAAAATCTTTGTACATTCACTTATTATGCAACATTAATTTTACAACATACAATATACATGAATATGTAAATATCACGTATAGATCCAGGCAACAACTTTGAAGACTGGTCCGATTTTGAAGTGTTGTGACGGCTTGGTTTCTTAATTTAACCCCACTAACTCAATTTAATTTGATAGTATTATACATGAACATTTTAAACTCTTAGACGTTTTGAGCTTTAGTTTTTAGATTTAGTTTTTAGACTTAGTTTTCAGATTTAGTTTTTAGATTTAGTTTTTATATAAAATTAGTAAAACTTCAGAGATTTTTGTTTAGTTTTTAGATTTTTGCACGAAAGCTTGCAAGCTTTGGATCACATCACACTGTGCAGTATTCATCTTTATATTAACATTAAAAATATTTGGTGATTCATTCTTTGAATTGCTGCTCTTTACTCCTTTTCTAATGAAAAAAACATCGATACTTTCTAAACATAAAAACATTCCCGTGGTTTCCCAATCAAAATTTTGAGCAAATCGATCCAGGGTTTCTAAAATTATGAGCGGATATCCAGGTCCAGGGTTTCTAAAGTTATGATCAGATATTCAAACATACAGAGATCTTTGATCAGATATCCAGGTCCAGGGTTTCTAAAGTTATGATCAGATATCCAGGTCCAGGATTTCTAAGGTTATGATCAGATATCCTGGTCCAGTGTTTCTAAAGTTATGATCAGATTTCCAGGTCCAGGAGTTCTAAAGTTATGATAAGATATCCAGGTCCAGGGTTTCTAAGGTTATGATCAGATATCCAGGTGCAGGCTTTCTAAAGTTTTGATCAGATATCCAGGTTCAGGATTTCTAAAGTTATGATCAGATATCCAGGTCCAGGGTTTCTAAAGTTATGATCAGATATCCAGGTCCAGGGTTTCTATCCCCCCCCCCTGCTTGATAAACAAATATAGCATTATGCTAGTGTTTAGCATGTCTTTCCTTAAATACAGAGGGATACATTATAATATATAGTCCTTGAATCAGGACTACAGTGGACTACAAAGGGGAATAGTCACAGGAGATTGCTCAGGACTTCAGAGAGTACTACAAAACTAAACAGAGGGATACATTATAATATATAGACCTTGAATTAGGACTACGTGGACTACATAGGGGACATGTAGTAGGTTTATAATAGAATAACAGTATTTTTGAGGTCATTTCGTTCGCTCGCGAAAAAAATAATGCGAAAATTTCGCGAAAAAATACGAAATTAAAAAAAAATGCAGCATTTTTACGAAAATTCATTAAAAAAGACAAAATATTTTTGCAAAATTTCCGCATTTCGAGAAATTTTTTTTTGCGAAATGTTAACGAAAATTTTCGCATTTTTTCGCGAAACGTTTCGTTCGCTGCTAACACTAGCTTGAACTAATTAGAGGCTGTTAAAAATAGGAAGAAGAAAAAACTTGGTTAAACATTATATTGAATTGGTGACAAACTTGCTTTAATATTCCGAAACCTATGCTGGATAGTGAACACTGAACAGGTTGGATTGACCGGGTCAGCTGATCAAACTCACGCTTATTCCTCACTAGCTGTATCAGTCTGTTCGATGACTTCACCGCGTAAAGCTCTCTAACATAAATACTCAAAAATACGATAAATATCTTTAAAACTGGCATGGCAGGCGTAAACTCAGCGAATAGGAAACTTTAGAATTCCGCTGAGAGTACAAAAACGCTTCTCTTCGGTGATACCAAAGTCAACCCATTCTAACTATTATGTATGGAACGGATTGCAGAAGACAGTTCTTTGATTAAGTTAAGATGGATATCGTTTCACTGGGTTGGATCGGATTAATATTTCTCTGGATACCTTCTCCTGTATGCGCAGGACGTTTTATTCCGGTGGCCCGGACAAATGAAACCTCAGGTATAGTAAAGAAAAGTTTTATTATAAGTTGGGAAAGGGGGCGACGCCCCCCTCCCTACCCCCCAAGAATCAGTAAACTTTCACCTACCTCCTCTCCCTATTAAAATCTAATCTTTAAAATAAATAAAACTATTAATCCTTGAAAGGACTGAAAGCGTTATTTTAAGTGACCCTCCAAGCAAAGATTGCAATGTCCGATTTACGACGGTACCCTTGAAACTTTTCATCAAACACAGAGATCTGTGTGTGTAAATATATGGAAAACAGCTTGAGTTCCTGTTAACCTGGCTCTGTACAGGGTGAACTCCACACAGCTGACCCGTTACTTGTGCCCCTTTAAATTACTAAATATTTTACCTTAAAAGCGGGTTTAAAAAATTATAAAAAAAGATCACCCCTTGAAAGTGAAAATTACTATTTTCAAAATATAAAACAGTTTGCAATCAAATTGTTTAAGTCCGACAACCTTTGTCAGTTAAAGGTCACACCATTTGACAAATAGAGGATTTATTAATATTACGCCTACACTTCCTTCAAGTTTCTCATTTTTAACATTTTCATGTTTATTTCACTTAACAGATAACTGATCACAATTTTATATTAGATGGACCAGAATCCCGTTTAGCTGTGTTGAGACGAATCAAAGATGTTCTGAAACGACGGCTGTTAAACCCGGAGAACATAAGCTCTGAAGACTCTCTTGAAGGACTAGAGGAGAGCCTGGGTAGGCTGGGGATCAAAATTCCTCAAGAATTGAAGGACAAAGAACCCCCAGATAAGGGATCTTCAGATCCTGGTTTTCCGGTAGAAATCGATCCAGGAGTAGCTCAAGTACCTCGTCACAGTCGAAATCGTGGACCCCTTCTCGAAGGACCTCCACATCTTGAAGGAGAGGATGATCAACTCCAAGATCTTCTGATGAAGATAAGACAGGATTCTAACTTAAAACACAAGAAGAAAATTATCCGAGAGCACGGTCTCCATCCTCAAGAGAGGTTGGATAAACAGTGGAAGGAGTTCAGGAGGTGGAGGAGGAAGAGGAAAAGGAGAAGAAAGCTGAGAAGAAGAGTTCTTGGAGATGTATTAAAGGAACTAGGTTTAGGCAGGAAACATGGAAATTCTGATCTAATTGAAACCTTAAATACTGAATAGATGATCATCTTACAGAGACGATCATCCAACTATAAAATTACATATGCATAGTCTTACATCACGAGAGGGGAGGGGGGGGGGGAGGATAATGCGGGCATGAGCCCCACCAACTCCTGTCCAAATTCCCTGTCCAGCCGCTGCATTACTCTGTTCGAGTCCAGCTAAAGACTGTAAAAATAAACCCTTGAAGATAGTTTACTTAAAAAATAATAAATTTCAAAAATGAAAACAGAAGATGGCGGGGCTCATTGTCGCATCACCCCCCCCCTCACAGATGGCTTTAAACTGAGTTTTTGTCATAAACTTGAATTTTATAATCCCTTTATCTTCGCAACTTGATGAAGAACCTTTTATATTTCAAACTGAACCTTTTGATCTAACAGAATTCATAGTTTGAAATATCAAAGGTTTACAATATCGGATTGAAAAGATAAAGATTCGAAAACAAGACTTTGTGGAAAGAACTCAGTTCCTTTACAAAAACAATTTACCAACTTTTTTAACCTTTGAACTTTCATTTTGCACTTGAAACCTGGCTGTTAAGGATTTGCGTCTTTGCCCAAAATTTTTGAATCCCAGCATCTTAGCAACCTTAGATCCAACAAAATTTCTAAGTTTGAGTTTGAAAAATCTAAGGTCTATGACATTGGTTTGCAAAGAATATGGATTAGCAAATCAGATTTTGTGGCAAAGGCAAAGACTTAAGTTATTTCTAAACGGAAACGTAACATTTTTCCTTACAAAATTTAGCTTTAAAAATCATTCAACATAAACTTAACTGATGCCTTTGTTTTTGCTCAGCAAGTAAAAGTTTTAATTTAAAGCAGGACTGAAACATTCTCTGAAAGTTAATGAAATGTAAACCCTCTTAAAATATAAGTTTTATCATCATGTTCCGTGTAAAATGTCAATATCTATAAATTGAGCTTGTTGATTATTATATGTGAGCTTTTGAAGCCAAATGAAACAATTGTTCGTATTTGTTATTGATTTAATTTTTAGTGAATAATTTTTAGTAAATTTAAAAGTTTCTTTTCTTATTTGTACAGAAATAACCTGCCTTAAGCAAACCTAAAATTCTAAAAGTAAAAATACTAAATTTTTTAAAAAAAACTTAAAACTTTGTTCAGTTTTTGTTCACATCAGATTGTATAAAAATACATAAATTATTCAAACAGATCTATATTTTGAATTAAAATAAATTTTATTTATCAAATTTTTAAGTCATCTTTTTCGTGAAAGAGCGACGATACTTTTTGTTCCTTTTACCTTCGTTCATTTTTATGAAAAGTGTGTTAGCTAAGTTGCTATTTTCACGCAGACATTTTATACAGTTCCATAAACTTTCAATTCGTACAGATTAAAACCTATTGAGCTTGAATTAAACGTTGCAAGTCCTGACAAATACTTTACACATGAACAGAATAGACAGTTGTCAACCATTAACATACGTCTCCGTGTAAAGTCGTCTTTAACTTGGGTCCCCCTCTTGGAGACACCGAACCAAACAATTTTAACCCCTCTTTTCTTTGTTCTCCTTGACGGAGTCGTAAACAACCTCGCGTATTGTGATTCCCCCTCTTGGAGACACCGAACCAAACAATTTTAACCCCTCTTTTCTTTGTTCTCCTTGACGGAGTCGTAAACAACCTCGCGTATTGTGATTCCATTTTCAAAAGTTAAAAAAAGAATATTTTCATATAAAGAATTAGTGACTTTCGTTAATAATTAATTGTCATTTTATTTCAGAAGTTTAAAACGTCTATTAGTACTGTTCAACCATTGATAACCCCTTTATCATCCGCTATTAGATCGTAAGGATTTTTTCATTATAAACATTCATTATAATATTTTAAACATTTTCATATATGTATTTTTTTTCAGGAAATAAAGAGAATTCTTTGTTATCGATTTTTAGGGACGGGGGTTCATTCTATTGTGCGCCTTCTGTTGAAATCGGGAAATATTGTTGGGAAATATATATCCTTCAACGACTGATTCCAGTGGGCTTATTATTATCTCATCTTGAGAATCTTGGTTTCTATCCGTCAACAACGGTGTTTATATTTAATTCTTTTACAGAATATATAGTGTTTACTCACGATAAATATTATGCAGAATAGACAGTGTTCATTCATAATTTATATAATACATGAGAATAGTCAGTGTTTTCTCACGATAAATATAATACAGACTAGACAGCGTTTACTCATAATTAATATAATACATGAGAATAGACAGTGTTTACTCACGATAAATATAATACAGAATAGACAGTGTTTGTTCATAATTAATATAATACATGAAAATAGACAGTGTTTACTCACGATAAATATAATACAGACTAGACAGTGTTTACTCATAATTAATATAATACATGAGATTAGACAGTGTTTACTCACAATAAATATTATACAGACTAGACAGTGTTTCCTCATAATTAATTTAATACATGAGATTAGACAGTGTTTACTCACAATTAATATTATACAAAATAGACAGTGTTTACTCACAATAAATATTATGCAGAATAGACAGTGTTTCCTCATAACCAATCAGTCTTTACTCAGTGTCCCAGATAAAACTATTTTTAAAGAATCGGGCCACGTTAGGGCATAAATGAAATATCAAATTTTTGTAAATCGAAAAAAAAAGTTTCGATTGAATTAAAGATTTCAAGTTTAATGTCTTTAAAAATGTTGACCTTTATTTCGTGCATTTTCAGATATTCCTGGTGTAGAATGTCGCAAATAATTCCAAGTTTATAGAACTTCAATCTTTTTTGTTAACTTATAATGAAAACCATAGAATTTTTCCGGGTGGTTCCATGGGGAAAATTATAGGCAGAGGTATGCCGAAAATTTTGCTTTTTAGGTTAGCTATTTCGGAGGCAGAAGAGATTTAAGTTTTACCTAAATAAAGTTTGACATCATTCTCATGGGTTTGAAGATTCCAACATGATATAATCATTGCAATACTTTTGTCCATCCATAATTTATGCCCAAACGTCGCCATATTTTTAAAAAATAGTTTTATCTTCAAGAATTGGAAACTTTTAACACAAAATAATCGAAGGACGAGGATTCCGAGGTGGCTCGGACGAGAACTTGTTGTGGCTGGCCTTGCTTAAGGTTAGGCCCAATGAAAATAAAACCGACCTTGGTTGGTTTTAGTAGAGAATAAGGCTCGATGTTGAGTCTTGTTCTCATAAAAACCCGGAATGCGCCAATTCCTACCATGAATATCCGCCAAATAGAATATTAAACCGATTTTTTTAACTAAACTCGGTGGAAAATAAAATGCAGCTTGAATACGAAACCGCAAGCCGTAAATAAGGCCTAACGACAGCTTAGACCTGAGCTGTATTTTCCCCGAGGTTTTTAAATCACGGGCTCACGGGCTCAGTTTAACCCAGTGAGAAACATATGAATCGAATCGAATTATTAGGCTTCCCTACTCCCACTCCCCAAACCGACTTTACTAAATTTGTTTAATTAAGTTCTTCCATTCAAAGGTTCACATTAAAAAATACTGCAATAATCTTACAAAGATTAATTTAGTTTAGTAAAACGATTTATTTGGATCAATAATATACGTTATACAATACATACAACATGTGTATTTATAATAAATTTATCACTCATATTTTATTCATTAAAATTCTTCAAAACTAATTTTTTCTTCAAGCAAAATCTGCCCAACTATTGTATTGATAACGTAGTGAGGAGGTGAACAAATTGTGTCATTCAAAAAGAATTTGTCCAGGTGATGATACAAATAACAACTTCTGAACAGACGATCAAAACGTGATAACTTTTTAAGTTTTTGAAATTGTCTTGAATAGCGTTCGACTTTATTTAACATGACGACATTTAATTTCGACTATAAACTATGTACAATTTAGTCGTCATTCGTGTAAATAAATCTCCGATTATGTTAACAAAATTTTAGAGCTGATCTCGAATCATGTACCATCCCCGAATTACGAAAACTGTACAGTACAATGTAAGTGTACACAGCAGCAATATTAACACAATAATACATTATGAAACTGATTGTTTCATTTCATTTTGATAATTATTTAAAAAATTTGTTCATATATTTTTTTAGATGTAATTAAACAGAAGAAAGTTGGGAGGAAGAGGGTTAGTCAGAAGGAGAGAGAAAATAGAATATTGTATTAAAGGAACTGTAAGGGTAATTCTCAGTGAGCCTCTATGTAAAGATGAAAATGTCCGATTCACAACTAAACCCTTAAAATCTTTATCTACTCAAAAATACCGTCAATACCGTCGTTTTTCTGACTTAAAAAGTGCGCAAGAAGTGCGCAAGTCGCAAGCCATACAAATAAAAATCAACAGTTACAAGAAATAAAACATAAATGAAATCAGATATATTTTTAAGGGCACCGTTGTAAATCTGGCATTGCAATCTTTGTATGGAGGCTCACTTGAAATCACGCTTACAGTCCCTTTAAGAAAAAGGAGACGGTATGCTCAAGGGGAAAAATACAGAGGTTAAATATTTTTCAGGATTTTCTTCAACGGGGAAACGGTTTGGAGAAAGGGCTAGGGGATTTATGAAGGGGGTATGGGGGTAGAATGTAACTAACAGCTATATGGATAAATAACAGTAAAATACTTTTCTCCAATTCTCAAATACATATTTACGAACATACTGTGTAGTGTAGGATTTGGTACATGCTACATGTGAGAACCATTAAGTGTGAAATTAATGTAGTTTTTGTTCTTCTATTCACTTAAATGTCTTCAAGAATTAAATAATTTGAAATTGTAGCAACTCTTGTATTGTGGATATCGAGATCAATGCTTGATCTCGATCTTTTGCTTATCTAAAGATTAATTTTATCCCGTAAAGAGTGTTGGCTTTGGAAAACAAACAGCCAAGGAATTTTGCTCTCCACCAATGAGAGAACAGAGAAATTGCGGATATAAAAAATCAAGAGATTAAACAGATTCTTTGTAAAATTCAGAAGTGCCCCACTGTGGATATGTAAGTATTATGGGTATCCAACACTGAAGTTCTCAAGTCAGAGCTGAAAACTTTAGAATGGAATATCCTTAATTCCGATCGGTTAATTAATCTGGAGATCAATAAAAAGAGGAGAACAAGCATTATTTAATCTCGAGATTAAGAAAAAGAGTGGATCAAGTATAATCCCGATAACTTCCGTGTATGGAGTGAGTGGAGATGATAATTGTGTACTTTCATGACTTTAGAGGAAGAGGTCGTCGTCAAATATTTGATGTGCTACTCATGGTCAAGCTAGACCATTTTTTTTGCTATATAATTCTGTTTGTTAGGCATAATAATAAATAATTTGGAATTTAAATGGCCTGGAAATTATTTTATTTAATGGCATTACATAGCTTTTAAATAGCAAAGTTGTCTAATCCGTCCCATAAAATAAGCACATCAAATACTTTTAATTAAGCTATACTATAACCTCCTCCCCTGTCTAGAGATTAGATAAAGCATTCAGCACATTGAGATTGTTACATTTATCCCTAGGTTTCCATTATCAGCAAACAGCTGAGCTATACTTGTATCGAACACGAGGCAATCAGAATTCAAGATGGCGGAGGAAACACCTTCGTGAATAGACCGCGGCGTGGCTTCCCAGGTTAATCGGCGCCGATGCCCGTTCAACTCCAACCTGAAAATAAATTAGATTCAATATTCTTCCGTAGTCTTATTAGATTTCACATCCATGTGCATGATCTAAGAATAATGAGACCACCCGTGTATCAGTTGAAGAACACATTTCCGTTTACTGTTTAGCACTGATTTCAAAATTCATTTCTAATTGTAGGATGAGATAGATAGATAGATAGATGTTACCGCTGTTGTAATTTCTATTGGTTCTGAATCGTCACCAAGCACCCGACTAAACCCTGATTAGATCAGACGGTAACGGAAAGATGAAAGGTGTTACGCGACGTTTTCGTCAAGTTCTGTTTCCCACACCCCAGAATACCATGAAGTAAAGCTGTGAAGTCCCTACGGACGGAGTTTAGTTCAGTTTGTTCCACAGCAACAGAACGGGTTATAAATTGTGAAGAGTCTTAGAAACCATACTGTCCGTACACTTTTTTTTCTTGTCAGTTAAACTTTGATATTTGATGTGATACCTGTGTTGTGACTTTGCCTAAGGCATATTAAGGTATTCCTTAACGATCTGCGTATTTTCTATGGTTTAAACTGAAGATTGATCTTGTTTATAAATATCGAGAAGCTTATAGTTAAGTAAAATAACGAACATTTGATATTTCTTATATTTTATGATTAAATGTGTTTTTATATGCAAAATATTTTTGTTTGATATACTCTGTTGAAAGTTTAACTTGTAATTATATTCCTTGTATTAAATAGAGTAATTGCAGTCAATGTGTTCAGATTGAACCGTGTACCATATATCCAGTTTACTCGAGATGAAGATCTCAGATGATAGATTAGAGTTGAGAGTTTATGAGGCTTATAGGATCAACTTATGGAGAGTATGACAAGATGTGATACCACAAGGAGTATCTAGATATTTTAAGCCAGTAGTTTGGTCGCTTAACAATCAATGGATATCAATGATTAACAAGTGATTTTATAATTTCTTTAAATATTATTAGAAAGCCACCTTTAACAATTTATGCCAAAGTAATGGTCATGAAATGAAGAAAATCAGTAAAAAATGTCTCCCCATGATGTTAGACATGCTTCTGCGATGCGCAATTTATTTTTCTAGTTAAAAATTGATAAATATGTGAATAATGTTTTGATTTTTTATGTCAATATTTTCTCTTTCCGGAACGCGCGCCTCGAAAAACACCCCACCCCACCCTCGCGGGTAATTATTGAAAATATTTTCCCTTTTTTTATATATCTCTCATCTCACTGTACACTGACGTTTACTCAATCTTGAAGCCTACTTAACTTTTAACTTTTTTTCCTGCAAAGAATCCTAGAAAAAAATTTTAATCCCCAAAAAGTCTAGGGTCTATTCAACTAAACCTGATCTTGAGTCTTGAAGTCAATTTACATAACTTAAATATGCGCTCTCCCGGATTACGAAGAGAAATACAAACACAACCGATTACTTTTTTGTTCATATCATTACAAGAATAATAAATCTACCTGTACGCAAAATTTTCCGCCTGTTTCCTAGTTCCTATAAGCTGTACGATGGCAAAAAATTGTTGATGCCCATCAAACTTCTCCTGTTTCTCTAGAACCAGCATGAAGTGATGACCAAAACAAGATTGCATCATCACCCAATCAACAGCACCTGGTTAAATTATCATTACTTAAATCAAAGAATTTAATAATTTAAAAGAAAATATCAATTTGTTTCAAAAGATTGTTTCTGAAACTTTTGCATTTTATAGTTTTAAACATTATGTTATCAAAAAAATCTTCTTTGATAACATAACATTCAAAACAGTTCTATAACTTGATTTTGCTTCCATTGTAGCCGCAAAATCTTGGCATTCTGGATCTGGATCCGCAAAAATTGAAGAATACACAGATCCAAGGAGAAAAGTATCAAACAAAACCTCTCTCTCAAAACACAGATTTAACCGTTAACTAATAAGAGATTATCAAAAATGTCCTCATCTCAGCTCTGGCTGTCCGTCAAGTTTCAGCAAAAAATGCGAAAACGGAAAAAAAATTCAGTTGGCATAAT
The DNA here is from genome assembly GCF_000591075.1 of Eurytemora carolleeae. Classification (NCBI taxonomy): domain Eukaryota; kingdom Metazoa; phylum Arthropoda; class Copepoda; order Calanoida; family Temoridae; genus Eurytemora; species Eurytemora carolleeae. The sequence continues at coordinate 169,626 of NW_019396091.1, read as the reverse complement.
TCTGTAAATCTTGAAAAAAATTTCATGACATAACCCGGATCCATTTTTTCAGAGTGGATCCAGGATCCGTAAAAGCATGAAAATAAATGTAAACTAAGTACTGATTTGAAAGAAAACAAATTGAAAATATAACTTCATTAAAGCTGGTTTCAATCAGAAATGTTTTTGTGTGTGTTGAGTATCTTGTTCATAACTTTCGTCGTCCGAAGGTTTAAATGTTCTTCATTCGGATAACCCGTAGTCGGAATCCCGCAGAGATGGCTAAAATTGAGGCACTTATCCCTCAAAATCAAAAGTTGCCTCAGTGGATATAAAGATCAAACGTTTTATATTGACAGGGGTGTATATTTTCTTGAAAAATCATTGATTTTATTTACAAAACTCTAGCGAAAAACAGGATAGAGAAATCAAACTTTAAGTAAGAATATACATTATGCAGTATACACCCTGACATTTTATATCTCACACAAAATATAGGCCTGACAGCTGTTTTTCACTGACCTGGTAGATTAATATCTGTAGCTAAGAACACTATATCTTCTCCTTGTAACGTTGTAATTGACTTGTGCACCTGAAATTCAAGATTATAAACGTAAAATGTAAGCATTTTATTAAATAAACGAAAAAATGAAAAAATCCTACTCCTCTTCCCCGCAATAAGTGAATGTATATTAGACTTAAAATCGCTAAATTGAAAAAACGAAAATTTGTAAAAACATCGCAAGTTAATCACCCCCCCCCTACCCCTCAAGTTTAGACCCCTGCCGCAAAAAAAAACGATATTTCCTTGTATTGTACTTATAAAGAACGATGCTTGATATTCCCTTTTTGTTTTTCTGAGGATTGATAGATCTTAATTTTAATATCTAGGAGAGTTTAAAAAATTCAACTAATCAGAGTGTTGTTTGCATATATCGAACAGCCAATCCGAAGCCTATAATTTTTCGCAATATTACTGAGAACCTAGCAGGGATATCAAAAAAGAAGATTGAGCAGAAAATCAAAAGTGTCAACAGCGGATATCGGAAGGAAAGCGATCAGGATTGTTAGTATCAAACACAAGAGTTTCCAGCTCAGGTTGGACAAGTTACCTGCATGAGATGTGACATAACTTGTTCTAAGCTTCCCTGCCATTTACAACTAGCTCCAGGGCAGGGACAGGAGTAGGGGCGGAACTCACAGGTTTCCTCGTGCTCAATCTAATCAAACAAAATTTAAACAACTATTATTTCAGCAATTGCCGCAGGGGTGTTTTTTTATAGAATCATTCCCTCATTTTTGATATTATCCCCCCCCCTCCCCGGGGCGCATTTCATCGCCAAATTTGGTAAATGAATGCGTTTCAGGAGAATAAACATTTTTTTAAACCGTATGAAAAAAAGATTTAAAAAAAACTTGCCTTTAAAGTCATATTTTTCAATTTCAATGTTCCCACTTAAGTTATGCATTGAGAACGACAAAACATTCCTACCAAAATTTCACTCCCCGCCTTGTCAATGGATTTACCTTTTCCGTGTGAAGAAGAGTTATAACACAGCCACCACTAGAATATTTACACGGGAATAAGACAGTTGAAGCAACCTTTTCCATCGCCAAATTGCGTATATTTGCTCCCAGTTGACCCCGACATGTTGGGCAGCAGGTCAACTTAGGTCGGCAGTTTGAACACACGAGATGACCCGCCTGACATTGTAGGATCGGCGGTAGAACGTAGTCGAAGCAGACCGGGCACTCAAACAAGCTGGCGAGATCACTGCCGGAGTTAGGGGAGGTGGCGAGCCCGGCGATACCACCGGTACTTGTGTTCATTGCGTTGCTCACTACACGAATAATGATCATGTCGAAACAAATTTAAACTTTTTTTTTAATTTCTGTTAACATAGGTTGAAACAGGGGTTTAACAAAACAGCCTCTGTAGTCATGCTAGATCTACGTATGGAAGATAGAAGAGCCCGTTAGGTTGTATTAAAAAGAAAGATTTTTTAATATGCCGGGAAACAATAACAAAGTCTGTTAACAAAATTCAGAATTTTCCTGTGCAGGGCAGGAAGGTCAAAATGGTGAAATAAATGTTTACTAACTGTTTTTTGTATACAATAAACCGTTATACTAATTAACATTTAATTATAAACAACCCCCTTCGCCACTTCTCGGTTCTTGCAGTACAGTGTTAATTCTGTGTACAACTTCAATGTAAACAAAGATATGGTAGAAATGAATTGAAGTATACTTATTTGTGTCATTGTGAACTTTTGCAGTACCACTTGTGAACTTCCAAGAAAACGTACTGCATGCGAAGCATTAGATTATGTTGTTACTGCTCACTGTACTGCAATACCAAATCATAATACTCCACTTCATTGTACGAATCAGGGAGAACATATTTCATTTCTAACATTAACAACACTTTATATTTATTTATTTTTATCCATTCCGTGTGTTATGAGTTTCTGAGAGAATATCAATATTTTAGCTATTTGATGTTTGATTTTATATCTTGATTTTATTTCTATTTTTTAGAAAACTATTTAATCAGTTAAAGGAGTTCCTTTCAACTCCTATTAAATGCAGTACACTTTGTAAACAAATCAGTGGAATATACCTTAGCCTACTCAAGAAATGTATCAGGAACTTATGTAGCTTTGTTTCAAATAAAGCGTACTGCAGTTTGTGTGAGAAATGTAAACAAACAAGAAGCTACCCAGACTGAGCATTGTTTATGTTTATTTCAGAAACTGCAGTACACAACTGCAGTACACTTTGTAAGTAAACAAAGCTCTAGGAGTTACAGTTATATTCCTTGCAGCAATCGTATCCACTGTAGTACGAATCAGGAATCAAACAAATTTTGCTAGCGCAAAAAAGTTAGGTTAGCAGATAAAACATAAATTGCAACTACGTTTGAAAATAGATTCTTTTTTTCCTAATAACAGTTTTTGTCCATGTTAGCCATTTATTCAAGATAAAAAGTCATACTACTTTTGCAAAATTATTCCAGCTTATATTGATTAAATTGTGATCATTGGAGAGCTCTGCGAAAAGCAGCTCATAACTATCATATAATAGATAAGTAAGAATTCTAGTTGGAGATATTTTCTCTCCTCAAATTGTCGTAAATTATCTATATAAGAAAACAAGCCATTCGTATATATATGTTGCCTGTAGCCGGCCAAACGGCTTCACCGATTGGGCTGAATTTTTTTGTGGACACTCATGGGTGGCCGGGAGGTATTTTTGGCTTTAAAAAATGGAATTTTTATTCTTCTAAAATTCTTTTAATTTTGTTTTTGTTTCCACGGGCAATACCGGGCCCTTCAGCTAGTATTATTGATTTAAAATACTGAATAACGTTGTTTAAAAGAAGTAGATATAACATACATTAGTAGAAGACAGTTAAACCCTTCAAGTTTGGTTAAATCCCAAAAAACAACTAAAGAAAATTGAATTAAAATTCAGTGATGGTGATGGACCAAACCTCTGTAGAGTAAAAAAGTAGATGTTAGTTCCACATTTATTGAAAATATATTTCGGTCTGGGTGACCATGACCATTTATTTTTCAGCAAATTTATTATTATTTATTTTTTTGTTATTTAGGGTTAGGTTAGGTTAAGATACTTTCTGGGCCGAGCGCTGCGGCTAGGATGGGCTAGGGGGCCGAGCGCTGCGGCCACGGGTTAGGTTAGTTAAGACACTTTCTGGGCCGAGCGCTGCGGCTAGGATGGGCTAGGGGGCCGAGCGCTGCGGCCACGGGTTAGGTTAAGTTAAGAAACACCCATGTACAAAATTGATAGGAGGGGGGGGGGGTCCAAAAATCGTATACTAGGAAATTACCGACCCTCGTCAGTTCTTGAGATTGTTTCTTCACAAAGATTAAATGTTTAACAAAATGTTACGAATGATCATGATTCCTGGACAGGGTATTGGAGGAACTCTGTTGGTTTGACTGGAGTTAGAAGGTAGACTACCATGTCCACCTTTCCCACCAACGCCAGACATTTCATCTAACTCACACAGAGGGACAGACAAGCATACACAAGTTCATAATTCACTCATCTACCTAATCTGAAATAAACAACATTGATAAAAATGGGTCCATCTGGTAAATTCAGGAGTTAAATATCAAGAGAAGATATTTTAAAATATGTTGACTGTAAAAGTGCATTTAAGTTATTTACGTCAACAACATTTTTTCATGTTTCCTCATAATTTAAATAAAAAATGGTACAAGTTTCTATGTAAAAATCATGGGCGGTATAAAAATACAACATCGTCCAAATCGTCAGTAAATATTTGATTGAAACAATTTATGTCTACAATAAGTATTTCTTGAAAATCGTTCTCTAGGAAAGACCCTGATAGCCTAATTTATGGAGGTTTATCATCTACATTTTTATATTATATTTATAACATTATTCATTTAACAGTTTAAACAAAAATCAATTCGTTCCAAAATCACCATAATTATTCAACGAAGTGGAGAGTAAATTGTTAGAAAAGTTTAAGATACTCCAAAGAAAACTGAAGCAAGGTTTGATTTCTAAATTAACTGTCTCGATCCATTTTTCTTAATATTTGGTTTGGTTGGAAAATTAATGAATTTAATCAACTGCCGCGGTTAATTCACAAGAATTTAAACAACAAAATAATTTATAAAAATAAGATCGCAATTTATTTGATTATTCTCCGAAAACTATGAAAAAGGCTTATCAACTTTACAATATATCCTTCAGATCAATATTTTTATTCTGTAACATTCGGAAAATAAATAAAAAATTAATATTTTTCTTGTCGTCTTTGTTTTTAATCAACAAATCAAAATTAAAGTTCCAAACCAAATAAAAGCGTCTGGGAGGCATGTGGATAAAAAAGAAAAACAGTGGTGAAAGGAGCAGTTGTTATCTAAATAACGATTGTCAAGTTTCAATCTTCAGGCCCAGGCGTATAATTTAAAAAAATAAATTTATTATATTTTTGTATAATTTTTTAATTCCAATTTTTTCGTCCAAGTTGGAAAACGTTTGAAATAATTTACAGAAATCTGAAATGTCTGATTGGGACGCTGAGGAATTTGAGCCTGAGGCTCCAGGGAGTAAAGCTGCGGTGCCTGTCAGGTAAACTCTAAATATGTGAATGAGATCCTTCCCATTTTTTCAGAACGTAGGCCGATTTATATATTTGTTGGGTCCGTTCTAGTATACGATTTTTGGACCCCATCCTCACCTCCCGCCCGTCCTCATATATTTTTGTACTTCAGTAATAGGTACATAGATATAAGATATACTATTGTTGATAAATTTTGGTATTGGTATTGAATAAAGTTGTTAAGAAGAAGAATTTTGTACTTCAGGACATACCTTGAATTTCTACAATTTTCAACAAAATTAGGATATATTTAGGATTAAGTTAGGTTAGGACACTTTCTGAGCCGAGCGCTTAGGCCAGGAGGCTAAGAACTGCAGCCACATGAGTTACTTTATCCATATGTTCAATAAGAGAAGTACGTTCAAAATTGATAAGGAGGGGGTCCTAAAATCGTTTTAGTTTTGATTGCCGGCATTTTTTGGTAATTTCTCCAAAAATCGTATACTAGGACAGACCCCATTTTTTTTTATATAACCCCTAAAATAAGTTTAAATCCCTGGTTTTGTAGTTGTTTTATTTCAGCTGCTTTAGGGACTATCGTAAGCATATTACCCAGCGAGCGACTCTCCATGGTAAATTGGCAATGCCCGATTCACAACGGTCCTTAAAACCCAACAGTTTGATCAAACTAAACCATGCATATTAAATTCTTGTTTAATTAAATAAAACTTTTAAATCGGACATTGCCATCTTTGCATATGGATTGAGGTTTCCCTGGAAATAATGTTGACAGTCTCTAAGAATTGTGAAGAAATTGGCTAATTTTCTAGGTAGGACAGATAAACTCTGTCCAGGACGGATATACAGTTCACTAGTTATTTTGTTAGGACAGATATACACTTTACAGTTGACATAGCTAATCCTCAGTTCTAAACGGATAAACATTAAACGATTTCTCTGTTCAGGACGGCAATATATTTCCTTAACACAATATACAATTTAAACACAACTTGTTCAGGACGGATACATATTTCCCTAATATACAATTAACTAATTCTGTGGTCAAGACTGATATACATTTAACAAATTTTCTAGATAGGACAGATATACATCAGATTAATTCTCTGGTTAGGACAGATATATATTAGTTTAATTCTCTGGTTGGGATTAATAAACATTTAATCAACTCTCAGTTCAGGACGGATGTATATTTTTCTAATTCTTAATATTTAAATAATTCTTTGTTCAGGACGGATAAATGGGACGGAGAGGACGAGGATGATGATATTAAGGACGCCTGGGATGCAGAAAGTGATGAAGAACAGAAATCTGAATCTGTTGATGTAATTAATCATCAGTATTTTTATTTATTAAAAACTCTTACGGGTCAAAATTAAAAAACTCAATTCAGGAGTATACATTTTTTAGAATGATTTTTGATTATCTTTGAAAAAAAAATAGACCTTAAAGGCATTTTTTCTTCCTTTTTAGTACTTATTTTCCAAAAATTAATATATTTTCCTTCAAATTGTTTCTCTTTCAGCAAACAAAATCTTAATAAAATTGTTGCACTCCTCGCAAACATACAAAAATGAAGGCAAAAATGAACCAAAAATGAAGGCAACCCCCCCCCCCCCTCACACACACATCAAATATGACATCTCCACCATTCCCCTTTGATAGAATACCCTTTTTTATTTAATTATTATTCAAAGATTCATGCTAAAATTTCGCGTTCCTTGCAGATCAGAAAACTTTGAGAAATTTTTTTTTGAAGGGACGTGGGAATGGGGTCAAAAGTAAACAAAATTCTTGAGATTGATCATTCTTGTTCAGGGTCCCGCTGAAAGTGCAATTTACCAGAAAAAGAAGAAGAAACCTTTAGCAGTGAGACTGGCGGAAAAGGTAAATTTTAATTGATTTGAAAACGTTATCTCCAAACCACAGGTTTTACTTTTTCTTCCCTTCCTTCAAACTTTAATTAATCGAAAAAATACAAATACGATATTGTGAATAAATGTTCAAACGTACATTAAAAATATATATGGAAATGCACGAATGCTCAAATTTATCAATAAAATTGCTTAACGCAATTTACTCTATATAAAGATTTATGAGATGAAAATTAACATGTTAATGCGCTGCGCACCGACGGCGGTCTGGGGGTTCCATGTCGGGTTCCTTTTCAGATCTACCCTTATTATTATTATTATTATTATATGGCATCTTGCATCTTTGAGAATCAGCCCCGTAACTTGAGACCATTATTTCCGAAGGCTGTCTGGGGATCCCACGTTGGAAATCTTTCATGATCTTATCTCTCATCCCCCGAATCGTATCTTTTGAGATACCCCCCCTCCCCTCCGGGGGTAAGATAGAGAAATGGACCTTCAATGTATTAAATTTTCAGGAGGAAGCTAGATTGAAGCAGCTACAAGAATTAGAAGCTCAAAAAGAAGATGACGATTATAAAAACACACCGGAGGGAAAACTGGAGGAAAAATTAAGGTAGTTTCCAATGCTTAGGTTTCATTTAATTTTGATGCGGATCCAGATCCTGGATCCGCGTTGAAAGAAATGGATCCGGATCCTGGTTCTCAACATTTCTTCACGATTCACTGATTTTTTTTAACAGACTAAAAGTTTTCAACATTTTTTTTAATGTGTTGAAACTTATTGAATCATTCAGATATTAGGGAGTGTTTATTAATATCTTATTATTTACCAAGTAAGATTTGTGTTTTAAGAGCAAAAATTTAATTTATTTTTGCAGGCTTCGGTTGATATTCTGCCAAAATATTGCGATCCAACGGATCCGGATTCTAAGCACTGGTAGTTTCAAGTTTTCTTATTTGGGATTTTTTAGAAATAAATGTACGCTGTACGGCGTACGCTAGCCTACACTCCGATTGTTCGGCGATTTGAACACCATTTCTCTTTTAGAAATAAACATACTGAGCTCTCTGCCCTCGATGTAAAGTCAGAGGCTTAAAGGGTATCGCTTCCTGTTCCTTTAACTTAATTTTTTTCATGGAGGTCGTAAAAACTGAAGAAGTGCCTCATTGGCTAAAGGTTGGGGTGGGCTAACGTTTTCAATTTTTTACCAATTTCTTTAAAATTTTGCAAGTTGGCATCATTCATTTTTGTGGTAGTTGTTCTAGAAGTGTCATTTGTGCTAGATGTGTCATTTGTGTAAATCCAACTTAACTGACAACCTCAAAGGCGCAGTTGTACTATAATCTACCAGGGGCAGCACTGATAAGTAATAATTGATGTGGGACCAGAATACCCTGTCGGTGTAAATTAAAGGGAGTGTTCGCGAAAAATTAAAGGTTATCTAGGCTTACGGTGAAAAATAAGCGCTTTTGATCGCTACTAATCTTACTTTTATCTGTTGCGTCTATAAGGAGAAAGTTGTTAAAAACTACTCATACCGAAGAACGTATCATCCATACAAATTCAGAAAGTTGCAGCATTCAACTCGGATCGTAAAAAATCAATTTAATTCCCAACAAATCATTCAGATATCACAAACAATAATCATTGATTATTTTTCGACGCTTTCGTATTTAGTTGATATTTCATAATATTTTTTTTATTTTTTATGATCTGATAGTTACTTTTGAAAACATTTATTCCTGTTTCGAGGATTTTTGATAATAAAAACGACATTTTTATATTTTCCAAGAATGTTCGAAAATCCAGCACAAGCGAAATATTATTAAAAAAAAAAAATCAAAAATATTATGAAATATTAACTATATACGAATGCGTCGAAAAATAATCGACGACTATTGTTAGTAATATCTGAATGATTTGTTTGGAATTAAATTGATAATTTTAAGATCCGAGTTGAATGTTGCAAATTTCATGAATGTGTATGGACGCTACGTTCATCAGCATGAGTCGTTTTTAACAATTTTCTTCATATAGACGCAACAGATAGAAATAAGAATAGTAGCGATCAAAAGCGCCTTTTTTTCGCCGTAAGTCTATACCCCCTTTCATTTTTCACGGACACTCCCTTTAAGTGACCCAACATTTAAAGAGGGGCACCGATTCACAACGGTACCCCTAAACCCTTTATCAGATCAATAATGTTGAAGATGACGCCGTTTTCTAGTGTTTAATTGATAATTTCCTTCGTAGCATCTCCTGCTGTAGAAATGTGAAAGTCACTTTTATAGAGAAACTGCAATTGAAAATAATCAGTTTTCAAAAATAATAATCATGGATATCTAATTCTAATCCAGGGTTCATCCCAGGTTTTTAGTGGCAGGTCAGGTTAAGAGTAAATCTGGCAGATTTTCAAAAAAAGGCAGAAATCCCCCCCCCCCCCCCGCCCCCCGACTCTCAGAAGTATGATTTATTGGTTGTGAGTGGGCGGGGGGATGAGGTTGCCAAATGTTTTTCATAATCAACCCCAATTACTCAATTTTGAGACATATTGAAATATTGGTGAAAAAGGAACATTTTCTAATTCCAAAAATAATTTTACCACTTTATAAATGTGTCATGCTCACATCTGGGAGTACAAGGTCGCAGCTTTGATTTGATAAGGGGGGGGGGGGGATAAAAATATGACAGGTTTACTAGTTGACGTAGGAGAGGGGTGCCGCAGGCTAAATTTTTTTTTACCTCAACCACAAAAGATTTACGGATCAAGGCTAAACAACTGATATTCAAATAAAATCATATATTTTCTGCAGTAATAATAAATCATTTCAGTTATTAACAAAACATTAGTACATTAAAAATATGTAATACTTATTACATTAACTAATTACACGGTATATTTTATTTTAGGTAGATATCTTGTCTGTTTTAAAATATGTCTTGGTTCTCTTACAAGCTTTTGAGAAGATATTTTGTATTTGCATGATAACAAAAAGTTGCATTTTTGTCCCAGATAATGTCCCCACCCCCCNGGGGGGGGGGGGGGGGGGTCCCTGGGTGCAGGGACTAAGGAATAGAAGGGAGATTTAACTGATGCGGTTCGCCCCCCCCCTCTGTCAATTTAATTGTGAAAAATGTACACCCCTGCAATTGTGGGGGGAAAATTATGGTATTTCCATGTCATTTGGATACTTTTTGTGGCATATTTTATTTGCTAAGACTTAATTTAAAGCATTTTTCGGTGAAATAGTTTTGTGGCATATTTTATGTTTTCACATATTGGAGGAGGCATAATTTGGATTGCATTTGTGGCAGGAGTTATGTTTCAGGGTATAACTTGTCGCATTTTTTATGATATAACATAATTTTGTGGCAGATTTTATGCATTTAGATTATGTTTGTGGCAGATGTTCTGAACTTTAATTGCATTTGTGGCAGATTTTATGTGTCAGGGTATATCTTGTGGCATTTGCTATGTGTTAACATAATTTTAAGCTCTCTTTTATAATTTGTGTGGCAGATTTTATGCATTTAGATTTTGTTTATGGCAGCTTTTCTGATACTCAATTGCATGTGTGGTAGATTTAATGTGCCAACACATTGTGTGGCATACTTAATGGCGGATCTTTTTATAAAAAAAAAGAATGTTACCAACTGAATATCTTAATTGGCATTTTTGGCTAAAATTGGCATTTTCTTCTGTTACTTGCTAAACTTGTCCCCCTAAACTGGCATGTTTTGGCTCAAAATTTGGAGTAGTTTTCCAAATTTGGACAGTTGGGTCAGGTAAACTGACCCACATTTGCTCTGGAGTAACCCTGATCTAATCGAAGGCTCTAACATTGTAAATCGCTCTTTTTATATAGAGTTACTTGAAATTACGTCTTTTGACCCCCTGAAAATCTTGTTAAATTGTCTTTGTTTAGAGCACAGAAGATGGCTGAGGAGGGTGATCTTGAACTAGCTCGTGAACTACTAGGAGCTAAAGAAGAGATGGCAGACAACTCGGGGATTAATTTCAAACCACAAACGAAGGAGGACTTTAAAACTCTTAGGAAACACATCATCAACGTTGGGAATGCTTGAACGGTTTTATTTAAAAATCAATCTTATCTCTTAGCTTGTTTGTTTTCTCTTGCAAGATAACTTTGTTAAACTACATATTTTCGAGCCAATTATTACATCCGTAAAAAAAATATTTTCTTGAACAGTTGCACGTTTCAGTAATGTTGTTTTAAAAAAACATTGGTATTAAAAAACACATTAGATGTACCAAGATTATGTAATCAAGCCAGAACAAAAAAGTGTAAGTCTGTACGAGTAATTCAGCCATGTCTGTCAAATAAAATTGTCAATTTTTTCTTTTTCCATCCCCCCCCCACCCCCCCCCCCCCCCGACAAAACAATTAAAAATTATATATAGTGTTAGGCACTCCCAGATCGATGATTTATTGATTGCAGTGACGAACTCCTGAAGAAACTGAAACCTCTAGAATCTTCCGAACATTTTTTCGACTTCGCGGCCGAACTTATTGATGGATTGTGTATGAAACTTAACGTAGCAACTTTGAAAAAGGTTCGAAATTCAGCTCAAGCCTTCGAGTCAACGAAGCTGAAAGAGGAGAAATTAGCGAAGGCTAAGAAGGGGAAGGCGGGAGGAAAGGCTACGATCAAAATGGAGACGGATCGGTCGATGTTTGGTCGCGGGGTCGACGATGGTTACAACGATATGGACGACTTCATGTGATCATAAATATTATCGGCTCGTGTTATATTTTCTTTAAAATAAAGGAGAGGGCTTCTCATATTTAGCTTAAAATTGTTTCAACCATAGGAACAAACCCTTGAAAATAATTGTTTAACTGTTAAACGCTTGTAACATCATCAAAATATATTCTTCGTACCAAAATGTTAATTTAGAGACGGATAGTGAGAATTTTGAAAACTCTTTTTTTCTTTTTTCACAGGTGTAAGGGGCGAGGGGACGTTATCAAACCTAGATCGTAGTTTAAAGACAAATTATTTCATGTGATTGTCAATTTTTTAACACACGAAATATGATTGAAAGAACCGAAAAATCATTTCTGAAATTGTTTTGTTTCTTAGATTTATTAAGGGTGAAACTAAAATATCGAAAATGTTAAATCCCTATTGCACCAGTTAAAAATAATTCGGTAGCAAATTTGAAGAAATATTATTTTTTTTCCGACAATCAATCATTATGTGCAACTAACCTTTGCCCGATTTTACGACATTTGAACATTAGTTCAGTAAACGTTATGTTCAGGTGTAATAATTTATCTCTTGGAACATTTTAGTGGCAATCGTGGAGAAACTTGTTTTCTGTAGAAATCATCATTGAAGTAGAAATTGTATTGATTTCTAGGACGACGACTGTAGTTAATCCGTGGTGCCAATGGATAAAGAAATACCTTTTTGTTGATTTTTTTTTTAAGTTTAGATAATTCTTTTTTTTAAAATAATTTTTATTATATGATTTATCTAAACCTAACTAAATTTTTCAAAAATATGTATCTTAAATCAAAGATTTTGATTTTCTTCNCGACGGTTTTCCCGGACGCTTAAGTACCCCTATTAAGGCTATTTACTTAATGTGATAGAAATCCATAACATTTGATACATATTTGGAAAGCCCTTGGGCTGTACTTAAATAATCTGAAAAAGAAATTGATAAATTTTAAATATTGCAATATCAAGTTATTAAGCAAAATATTTGTAAAAGCTAAAAGTGCGCGAAATATGATAAATAACACATTTTTGAAAAGCCCTTGCCAAGGCGAATTCAAATATGCAAAAATTTCAGAATTTGCCAAAACTAAATTTGTATTCAAGGAAAACTGAAAGGCATCGCATAATTTCTTCGCAAAATTTTTGAAATCTGCTACCTTTTGTTCAAGGCTATAAGAGCCAGAAAAAGTTGAAATCAAATGACCGGAAGTGGGTCTAAATATGGATTTAGTGTAGTAAAGGTAAAAAAGGCAATTGGGCAGTATACCAAAGGACTCGTGTAGTTGCTTTAAAAGCCTCGCTTCAAGTCTTAAGTAAGGGGCATGTGATTTTTAGAAAAGTCAAAATACCTTTTTAAATAATACCTCCAAAAAACTTTGGGGGGGGGGGGGGGGTCCCTGGGTGCAGGGACTAAGGAATAGAAGGGAGATTTAACTGATGCGGTTCGCCCTACCATATGAATATGCGTGCTTTGCAGATGGGTACTCCATTTGTATAAAAAATAATCAAAATAGGTTATTGAACTTCAGACAAATATTTCTTATACAAATGGAGTACTCGTCTGCAAAGCATGAATAATCATAAGGTAGGGCGAACCGCGTCAGTTATATCTCCCTTCTATTTCTTATTCCCTGGGGATAAGGCTCCACGTGACTAAAAACTAATTAATGGATTTTGAAAACTACCCAAAAATTATTTCGGATGCCATCAATCATAAAACCCGTGTCGGTTATTCAGTGTTAAAACAATGCAAACTTTTTATAATTAAAGAATTAATTTTATTGTTAGTTATTACAGAAGTATAACCGTATATTAAACTATGATTTGAACTCTAAAATCTGAGGTATTTATTAAATATTTGATTTTTGAATTCAACTTGGCGTATTCCTTGTAACTCTGTTTATTCATGAAATATGGACCTGTCTTGCAGTAAATATGCGGGGAGTTCAAAAATTATAAATCTACGCGGAATTTCGTTATTTCCAGAAATTTTCAATTGTTTATTATTTTTATCAGTTTCAGCAGGAACCTTAATTGGTCCAAATCGTCCGGGAAAAATTGGAAATCCTGGCTATCAATAATTTGAATAAAATCTTACTTCATGGGACGCGTATTTTCAAGTGAACCTCCAGACAAAGATGGCAATGCCAGTTTCACAACGGCCGAAACCATTATCTGATCATTATTGTGGAAGATATCATCGTTTTTCTAGGTTTAAATATGTTTCATTCGGATATTGTTTTCCTGCAGTGTAAATGCACTTCTGTAGAAATGAACTGCCAATTGAAAATAATCAGTTTTCAAAACTAAAAAAGCAGATATCTTACTCATAAAAAGCTTTTCAGGTTACTTTTTTGAATCAGGCTTTGCCATTTTTGCACTAGACGGCCACTAGAAATGTGCTTTTGATCCCTTTAATTTCTTTCGCTGTTATATGTATGAAAAATTAGATTAGTAAGAATCTGAACATTAATTGATGGCAAGTCAAAAAAATCTTTAATTCTTTATGGATATATGTACACTGTACCACATTATGTATTTAAACGCAATGTTTGTTGGGACAACTTGTGCATAAAAAACAATGTCTGAGTGAAAAGTAAACACGCAACCCCCCCCCCCCTAATCTTTTTACGCACTCTTAAACTTTAACTCCTTGAACCGTGCAGGAGAATTTATTGAATATCAAATATGTATAAAATATTTAAAAGGTGATTTAAACGGTAGTTGTTCTTCTCTAGCTCTATGATGAGGTTGGATACCGTAGGTACGTTGATAAAAAAAATGTACTGGGTTTCAACGTCACTCATATCCTTTGTGGGTATACAGATTCCGAAACAGCGGATAAGTGAGATAATTGTAATATGAGGAAAAGAAAGATCAAATGGAGGATGTGGTACCAGTAAAAAAGCCGTCGGACGGTACAAACCAAAGACTTACAAACAGTACAAACGTCGGACCAGTAGAAACGACGGTTTATAAGTACCAACGTCGGACTGCAGTACAAACGTCGGACTAAGGAAAAAACATTCATTTTAATTTTAAGATTTTTAAAAAAAAGTTATTTCTTTTTACCGAAAGGTCTAAATAAAATCATCCCAAAGGAACCATGGAGTTCTTGATGACACTAACTTAAACATACGCATCCCTATATCTTCGCAACCTGATGGGTTGATTTTTTCAAACTTAAACTGTTTATGATCGTTTAGATTTCTTAGGTAGAAATATCAAAGGTCTACGACACTGGGTTGCAAAGATATAGGCGTTGAAACATCAGCGCTTGGCACAAGAACTCATCTCCTTTTGAGTCTGTTAGTCTGTTGTTTATACAGTGCTACTTTCAAAGGTTTGAGACTTTCTTCAGTTATCTTTGATTTTTGTCACAATAAGTGCAGATTGAGTTTTAATTTATTTCTTATAACAATGGTCTTTAAAAAAAAAACTCGATTAACCAAAGACCGGCGTTTTTCCTTATAAATGTACCCGTCCTACGTTTGTACGTTCTACATTTGTACTGTCCGATCTTTGTAACGTCCGACGTTTGTACTCGTCTGACGTTATGGAAGTCCTACGTTTGTACAGTCAGATCTTTGTAACGTCCGACGTTTGTACTTGTACCGAGGATGTCATTTAAAGAGGAGAATTCACAAATGTTTAAGTGGGTTATTTTGGACAAAACCTAAAATCTTTTACTTTCTCATGATTTTTTTGTAGTTCTTGTTTTTCTGATTGCTATACCTGGAACATGGTCTAAAATATTTCCTCAATCCTCTTCCTACACTCCCAAACTCCCATCATACATTCCCAAAACCTACTTCACCCAACCTCACTCCCCCTCATCCTATGTAAACCGTCGCCTATCCCCTCATCCATATGTTAAACCTTCATATTCCCCCCAAACCTACTCCAAACCAATGTACTTCCTAAAACAATCCCATGCTAAACCAATCTACTCCCCTCAAACCTACGCTAAACTAAATTACTCCCCCAAATCCTACGTTAAACCAATTTACTCCTTTCACTCTTACCCTAATCCAACTTACTCTAATCAACGTCACTTTTATTCTCCCTATTCTAAACAAACCTACACCCTTCTCCATTCCGCCCCATATATTCCATCCTTTTCTTCTCACGTTAATTCTTCCTCAAATATCCTTTCCTCTTCCCTACCTATAGCATCCACCACATTATCCCTCTCCTCCCCTGCCTTTTCTACACTTTCATCTGCAATGCCTACATCTACCACATTATCCCTCTCATCACCTGCCTTTCCTACACCATCATCTTCAATGCCTACAGCTACCACATCATCCCCCTCCTCACATGCCTTTTCTACACCATCATCCTCAATGCCTACATCTACCATATCATCCTCCTCCTCACCTGCATTTTTTACACCATCATCCTCAATGCCTACAGCCACCACATCATCACCCTCCTCACTTGCCTCTTCTACACCATAATTTTCAATGTCTACATCTACTACTTCATCTCCCTCCTCTCCTGACTTTTCTACACCATCATCTTCAATGCCTACATCTACCACTTCATCTCCCTCCTCGCCTGCTTTTTCTACACCATCATCTTCAATGATTTCTTCTACATTAGCTACTTTAACAACCTTCTCAACTTTGTCTAAATCATCAAGGAATCAAACAGAGACTGCCACTGTTCTTGAGTAAGTATCTGACATCTATTAAAAATACATTAAATCATACAAAGTTAAAATAGAGTCATATAAAGGATTTCAGGGATTACGTCAACTTACTACTTTTTAACTATACAAAGTACATATTATGCTATGCAATAGCCTAAAAGAATTGTTTTTCAAGACTTTAATATGTAGTCTGTATTTTGTGTGGAAATTTCAAGTCATCAAAAAGTACAATATATGTATTGTTGAAACTAAATCCATATTCATGATTGGTACGGTGGTACATCTTTTATTCCTCTCCTAGATGTCACTTCATTTTTAAAATGTTCAGTCTGTTTTAAAATCTTTAATTTCCCATGTTAGCTGGCTGATATTGTGACTTATTTTGAAAACACAAAGCTCGTTAATAATCTTGCAGAACTTGAACTTGATGGAGCAATTAAATCCCTGTGTCCCTCGACAATACATCGAAATAAAGGATTTGAGACTATTTTTACATCACTACTTGCCTATGTTGGCTAAAAATAGAAAATTAAATATTTGTTAAATGTTTTTTGTTGAAATAGAATCGGCATAGAAGATCATGAATATCCAGTTCCTGATGTTTCTGATCCAGTTAATGCAATTGGTTCCGATACTGCTGGGATAGTGGAGAAAGCTGATGAAGCACTAGTTGATGAAGCTGAAGCAAATAACAATCTGGTATCTAGAATATTTATTTATCGTGATGGCTACACTCAATACTGGAGATGTAAATTTATTTTTGAACCTTATTTAGTTGGGATAGATTTACCCAATTAACTTTAAATTCTCCGAGCTATAACATCTTGTATTGTGGATATCAAGATCAATCAAGATCTTTTGTTAATATGCAGATTAATTTAAGCTTTACTCGATATTCCGCATGGTGATATGTATAAATGAAGGGATTAGGTATTGATTCTCAAATTAAACGTGCCCACAGTGGGTATCAAGGTCAATCAATATGGTTATTTATTATAACTAAGGACAATACTTGCTAAGCGATTTTAGGATCAATGCTTGATGAGCGGAGGAAGGCACACCACACCATTTTTTCGTCCGCACCACAAATGACGTCACAATTTACAATTATTTCTTCCGACCACACCTTTTTTTTTCCGGTCGTTGCTTCTGTGTTTTCAGATGATATATATTTTTATGTCCTATTATACTTTTTTCGAATTTAAGCAACGTCATGTTATCTAATATGATTTAATTTAGTTTAAAATACATGTTGTTTGAAAGTTAAAACGATATTTAAGCCCATTTGGCACAAAACGGAAAATACCTGTTTTTCGTCCGGACCACACTTTTTTCTGTTATTTTCTTATTTTACTAGTAAACTGCAACTTTTATGTGATGGTCGCTACTCGCTGGGATATTTAGAATCTAAAACTAAAAAGCATAGCATGTGGTTTTGATTTGCTCGAGGTAGTATGAAATAAAAATTTCCATGAATTGTTTTAGTCCTATTGTACGAGAGAAGGGGTGCAGAGGCGCCATGAGCCTCGCAAAAATGTTCTCCGAGCCTCCAGGTTTGCTACATCTCCGAGTCTCCGCCATTTTGTCTCCCCTCCCCACAATTTGATCTGCTCTTGCTGTTTTTTTTTTACCTTTCATGGCTTAACCAACCAAATATCAAAATATATCTCTTCATAGTAGACTCAGCAAAAGTTTAAAGAATCGTTTAATCGACATTTTTGAAACATTAATTCATTCAATTGATCCTAAGTTGTTTTTTGTAAAAATTTTACATAAAGCTTGTATCAGTAAAAGGCGACCTTTATAAGCTACTTTAATATCTCTGAAGACATCATGATTTGAAGAGTATATTAACTCTATTGAGTCTTTAGCATTAAATTTAATCATAAAAATACAATTTAATGAGGGACTGTGCAATAGTAACAGGTATAGTGACAGGTAGATTAGGGGGGAAGGCAACCTGCTTCGTTTGACTTCCTTTCCCGCAGGTTTTTGGTGGATATATAAGCCAAATATTTTTATTGGAGACCAAAATGCGGGGCTTGGAGACTGAATGGTGGCTTGGAGATCCATTTTGGGGGCTCATGGCGCCTTTTCACCCCATTCCTCATTGTACCTTCATAAGTGGTTATTCTTTACAAAAAAAAAACAGAATGAAATGTTTTAACATGACATGGCTCAAAATTTGAATAATGTAATGTAAAGTAAACTAAAGAATGTAAACAATGTCGGACGCAAAAAAGGTGTGGTTTGACATCCCTCCCTCGTATGATCTTCCTGCATAAGATGGAGATGCTTGATCCCGAGATTTAAAATAAGTCTGTACTAGATATCCAAATCGTCACTCCTTGAAGTTAAAAAACGTTTTACTCATAAAAAGAATTATCTTTTTTTATGATTAATGAATTTTAGAACTCTGTATCTGTTTCCAGTACAGCTAAGGATGAGGAGAAGCCATCCAACTCATCTCCTTCCAAACCAACCCCAACCAAGTCATCTTCTTCAAAATACTCACCAACCAAGCAAACCTCTTCCAAACCAACCTCTACTAAGTCCTCGCCTAGCAAGCCTTCATCATCCAGGCCTTCCACTTCCAAACCCCCCCTTACCAAACCTACTCTGTTAAAGCCCAATTCCACAATTTCGATGATTAAGCCAAATAATGACTCCGAGCAGTCCCCTGAGCTGCCAGGTCCTGATAATAATTACGGGTTTCCTTCAGGGTTTGGAAAGGCAGGAAAAGATTTTCCAATCATTGATCCCAACAATATTCCGATAACCAGTTTCTCCTGTGATGATAAGGTTGTAGGAGGGTAAGTACCATTAAGTAACGTTTTAATAATATCATGAAAGATTGCATACCTGTAGGTGGGTAGAGATAATTTGATACAATAATTTGTTTCTTTAAAAATCTGTATGAATTATTTAGACAGACATCAAATCAAGAACAAGTTGAGATGCCTTAAATTATGGTTATTTGAATATCAGATGAAAGTTTTGCTACGAATACAATTATTAGATCGGCTTCAAACCAATAAATTATTTATTGTAGATACTACGCAGATATTGAAACAAGATGCCAGGTCTTTCATATTTGTGTAGGTAGCATCAAAATTCAAAACATAAATAATATAAATTATAGCTATCATATTTAAGTAATAATTAGTACACGATTATTTTGTTCCCTGGTTTTGGGCTGAAAGGGATCGACGCAAGCGTAAAAAGGGACTGTAAGTGTAATTTCAATGGACTCTCTCAATGTCTGATTTGCACGGTACCCTTGAAACTTTAGTCTGATAAAAAATGTGGAAGATGCTGTCGTTTTCTGACTCGATAAGTGTTTATTTCTGTGAGTTTCTTTGTTGCTTCTTATAAACAAGAAATGCGCAAATCACTTTCGCAGAGCAAATAAAAACTTAGATGAACAAATACATGCAAAGGATACTTGATCAGACAAAGCTTAACGTTGTAAATTGGTCATTGCCATCTTTGCATGGAGAATCACTTCAAATTACGCTCACAGTCCCTTTAAGTTAGATTACAAATTTGTTCCTTAGACATATTCTAAAATATTAATGTACCTTGGAATCTTTGATGTATTTAAAAATTTATAAAAACAATGTTTTTTTAGTTTTTGTCCAAAAAGCACACTGTTCCCTAATATTTGTCTAAATAGAACACTGTTCAGGTTTTGTAATGTTCTCTAATGTTTGTCCAAATAGAACACTGTTAAGGGGTTCTGTTACCTGTAATGTTCTCTAATGTTTGTCCAAATAGAACACTGTTAAGGGGTTCTGTTACCTGTAATGTTCTCTAATGTTTGTCCTAATAGAACACTGTTCAGGCTCTATAGTGTAATGTTCTCAAATGTTTGTCCAAATAGAACACTGTTAAGGGATTCTGTTACCTGTAATGTTCTCTAATGTTTGTCTCCAAATGAAACACTGTTTAGGTTCCGTAATGTTTCCTAATGTTTGTCCAAATAGAAAACTGTTTAGGTTCTGTAATGTTTGTCCAAATAGAACACTGTTTAGGTTCTGTAATGTTCTGTAATGTGTGTCCAAATAGAACACTGTTTAGGTTCTGTAATGTTCTCTAATGTTTGTCAAAATAGAACACTGTTCAGTTTCTATAGTGTAATGTTCTCAAATGTTTGTCAAAATAGAACACAGTTAAGAAACACTGTGCTGTGCAGGTTCTGTAATGTTCCCTAATGTTTGTCCTAATAGAACACTATTTAGGTTCTGTAATGTTCTCTAATGTTTGTCCATATAGAACACTGTTTAGGTTCTGCAATGTTCTTTAATGTTTGTCTAAATAGAACACTGTTCAGGTTCTGTAATGTTCTCTAATGTTTGTCTAAATAGAACACTGTTCAGGTTCTGTAATGTTCTCTAATGTTTGTCTAAAAAGAACACTGTTCAGGTTTTGTAATGTTCCCTAATGTTTGTCCAAATGGAACACTGTTTTGGTTTTGTAATGTTCCTAATTGTTGTCCAAATGGAACACCGTGCAGGTTCTGTAATGTTTCCAAATGTTTGTCCAAATAGAACACTGTTTAGGTTCTATAATGTTCTCTAATGTTTGTCCAAAAAGAACACTGTTTAGGTTCTGTAATATTCTCTAAGGTTTGTCCGAATAGAACACTGTTTAGGTTCTGTAATGTTCTCTAATGTTTGTCCAAATGGAACACTGTTCCATCAAGGATACACTGCCTGTTCTATCTGGTCAGGTTAGTTCTATAGTTTATTGCCGATGGATATCAAGATCCAAAGCCGTATTAATCTCTAATTTTCTAATCCCTTTATATTTGAACAAAATTGTGCAATCTTTAGATATTTTTGTCCTTGCAAATATCACAGTTTGAAATGTTTAAGGTTCATAACATCAGAGGTTGAAACTTTTGTGCAACATTAATCTTGAACGCTTAATCTCTTTATCCCTCAATCAAAGTTTTTCCCTGCAGGGTTACCCTGCACCACGGATATCCAAGAGATATAAAAAATTAAACCGTAGTTCTGAATAAGATGGAGATCAATGCTTGATCCCGGCATTTACATCAAGTTCCGACCTCTGGTTTCAAAGATAAAGGGATTAGAAAATAAGCGGTTAAGATTCCAGTTGCTTAATCCAATTCTGCATTTAACAAATTCATCTTAAAACTAACCAAACTCAAACGTATGTCAAATAGAAACAAAAACCTCATTTACAACCCTGTTGTTAAGTAAGGAAATACTCAGTAAATGATTAAAAAAAGGGGAAAGTAAGGAAAATTTAAAAATACATAGCAAAACTTTAAAAACCTTTAGAGCGCAAATGGTAAAAAAGTATTGAAAACAATAAATTGAAAGTTTGATACAAACAGAGTGAATCATATCACATCAAACTTTATCACTTTAGGAGTTGACTGTACAGAAGAGACTGTATCCCGAGAAGCTGATCTAGATGAACTGCTAGAAGCTGAAAGAACCTTTATTACTCTAGGACTAGAGGTTGAGAATCCCATTAAAGATTTACCTTGGAGAAACAGAGACAAAATATAGATTTTACCAAGTTAGAACAGTTTTAGGCTTATATCATATATATTTTTCTTTTTCTTTCCATGCTGAAACATTTTTTTGTAGTGCTATTTGAATATTTATATCCAAGGGCGTATACAGGGGGGCAAGGGGGGCAGTGCCCCTACCTAGAGCTGTAAAGGGGGGCGTTGCTGTTTTTTTCTGCTAGTTTTGTTTGATGGAGAGATAAAATAGTCCTATGTATAGTAATTGGACTGTATAATGTATGTGTACCTTTAAAGTATTATTGAAGCCAAATGTTTTGAATTTACAGTTCAAATTCTGACNCATCAAATCTGAATTCCTAATTACACCCCGGACATGATCAGTAAACCTACTTACTTAAATCATAAAATATTCAAATATTCCACCTAGAACTAAAGTAAATCGCATAATGTTTTTTAATGTAACTCCCTCCAATGTAGAGCAATTGAGAAGAACAAAAATGTCAAGGACGTATACAGGGGGGCAAGGCCCCCCCTAGATAAAGTAGTCCTATGTATGGTAATTGGACTATAAGTGTATGTGTACCTTTAAAGTGTATCTAAGAAGCCAAATGTTTTGAATTTACGGTTCAAATTTTTTTTTGGGGGGGGGGCAAAAAAAACTTTTTCGCTTCGCGCATATTTTGCCCCAACATAGATTTATTTCTGTATACGCCCTTATTTATATCTTAAAGTCTTTTAGATTAGGAAAAGCAATTGTGTAAAAGTTTACACACCTCAGGCTTTTGTGCAGCCGATTCTGAAAACTTAAAATTTCACTTTTAAAACCTTAAAACTCAAATCTAAGGAATAAAAGTAAATAAATGTTACATTTTTTGTGTTTTTTATTCTTGAACTGTGGATGATCATGGCATTGATCTCCAGCATTTACACATACATATCTTCGGATTCATTTTATTCCTCCTCGATATCCCATGATGGTCATCCCCTGCAACACATTGAACATCAAGATCAAGCGTTCAAGAATAACGCGATACTCCGCACAGAAGTTCAGATTTCTGATGTAAATATAAATTGTCCCACCATTTTAGTTTCGATGCTTAGATTTAATATACAGAGCGTACCAGGCCTGTAGCCAGGGGGGTGCAGGGGGACAGGTGCACCACCTTTCTTCTGAAAGGGGGGTGCAATGACGAATTTACACCCCCCCTCCCCCGTCCCATAAAAGAAATTGTTTCTCATAATTTTCTAAAATCCATTTATTTTGGAATATAATAGCCATTTTTGGGATTTTAAAGACACTATTCTGGGCGAAATTATTTGTCATTTTTAGTTAAAGTGGAAGAGTTTTTTTTGAGTACTCAAAAATTCACTAAGAATGTCTGAATGTCTCAATGTCAATAAATAAACTCTTTTAAACAAAATATTAGAAATTAGCATTATTTTTTATTCATCTTCATATTATCATAATGACGCCGAGGGGCAAGAAGCATTGATTTTAAATAATGAATTTTTTCCTTCAGCTAAAGTACCATTCATTTAATTTTTAATGTATATTGTATATGTAAACTGAAAAGTTTCATACACTAAAATGTAACCCTTAAAAGCTCAAATACACTTGTTAGTCTTTATAGTGTGCATTGACAATGTAATAAAAACAACAATATACATGTTGTAAAAACAAACCAAGTAATATTTAAAAAAAAAAAAAATGTTGCCCCCCCCCCCCCCTTGGAAATATCCTGGCGATGGGCCTGGAGCGTACCATATCATATTAGATTATCTCCAAGCTTAACGCCAAAATACGCACATAATATTAAAAAACCTGGAATTTTCTGCAAGAAAATTTTTATATTAGCTTCATTATATTTTCTGATTGGTCCCTAAAATCTTGAACGATCTTTAATATGATGTGGGACCCAGGCGCGGATCCAGGGGGGGGGATGAAGGGGTCGAAGATTAGATCTTATATCTTTATACAACTTGCAAACTTTTAATTCTCATGTTTTATAGTAGTTTCCATTATAAATAATTTATTTTTAAAATTTTAATGTGCAATGTCCAGATTAAACTTACAAAAATTTAATGTTTTTTGACTTTTAAAAGGTATTATACGACAATTTATGAGAAGGTTTCAACATTTTAAAACAATTTATTCTGTTGAAGTTTACAAAACATGCAAATTTGCTACCCTCTAAGAAATTATAAGGCAAAAACGATAGTTTTTGGGTTTTTAAAACGATCGTTTTTTGTTCGTTTTTGCCTTATAGAAAAAAGTAAGTCTCGTTTTTATCTTCTTAAAATTATACGAACTGAATTTTCTGTAATTGTGTAATGTGCATGTGATTGTGAACTCAGAAACGTCAATCATGGATATAAGTTGTCTGCACCTCTGCACAAATGGTTAACAATAATAAGTTTATAGTTGTAATTTATGTATACGCCCCTGAAGCAAGAACATGATTTTCAGTTTGGCGGCCATGAAAGCGTACATTTGTACTTAAGCTTTCAGGACCGGTTTTCTAACAGACAAGATAAGCTGGAACCATATATAATTAGATCCACTTCTAAACATAACGTACGTGACCTCCATGACCCACTCTCATTTATCCATGATTTTCACGATGTAAATTAGTTCAAGTTGTACCGCAAAATTTGCAGTTCATCAAGCAAACAACGAGGCTCGAGCATTTTTCTGGACCGAGCGCTGCGGCTAGGATGGGCTAGGGGGCCGAGCGCTGCGGCCACGGGTTAGGTTAGTTAAGACACTTTCTGGACCGAGCGCTGCGACTAGGACAGGCTTAGGGACCGAGCGCCGCGGCTAAGACAGGCTAGGGGGCATGGCGATGCGGCCACATGACCATCTTTATCCGTGTGTTAAATAGATGCATGTACAAAATTAATAGGAGGGGGGGTCCTTATAGGGTTCCAAATAGAGTGATAACAGAAACCTTTAAATGAACAATTTTAAAAGTGCAAATCGTATATTTTTTCGGTTCATAGCAAAGGGTTCAATTTCTTATGACAAGAAGTTGCCCCCCCCCCCTCAATATACCTTACATATATCTCAGATTTAACATAAGGGTTTAAGTGGTAATGTGGCCGCAGTGGTAATTTCCTAATATACGATTTTTGGACCCCTCTCCCCTGCTATCACTTTTGTACATGGATATTGTATGATAGACATGGATATAATTGACCGCACCGCCCGGCCCCCTAGCCTGCCCTAGCCGGGGCGCCCGGCCCCCTAGCAGCTGTCATAGCCGCAGCGCTCGGCCCCCTAGCCTGTCTTAGCTGCGGCGCTCGGCCCAGAACTAAGCTAACTTGGAAATAAATTAATAAAGTTATTAATATGTCTACCTCAAAATACTTGAAATTAAGGTCCTGAAAAACTAACCGGAAAACCTCTAAATATGTATGACTTTCGTATATATATATATATATATATATATGTGTGTATTTTTAGGCTTGGAATACGTGAAAATACGTATTTGCCGTAAGCATGACTTGTATTTTCGTTAACCATTTCCTCAGTTAAACGTAAAAATACGTATTTTTAAGGCATATTTAAAGTCTTAAACAACTAATTACAACAACTATTACAATTATTACAACATGATCTCACAAATTTTTAAGTCCATTCATTAATATCAATTATTTTCAATCCAATCCAATATTCTTCAACACAAATTCATACCATCATCATTCCTTCATCTGTATTTTATCTAAATCAACATTCATATACGCATTTTGTCTGTATCTTCAACAATTACGTAATCAATATCTGGTAAACTTCATACCTTAACCATATACCTGTTCTAAGACCGTCTTTAAGTAGAACTTCTATATATAAAAAAAATAGAGAATTTACTGTCATTGATTCTAATGAACACATTAATTTGCTCCAAAATAAATTATAGAAATATGGAAACATTGTATTTGCCAAAATGTATTCATTAAATTTCTTATATAATAACAATACATCTTGAAAAAATTCTAAAATATTTTTTAATTCTGACTTGGTATCGCAAATATTTTGACAAATTACGTTGAAAAATATGTAAAATTTGTAAATAAAAACCTAAATACTTCGAAAAATCATTTGGTATAAAATTTACGAAAATGCACGTATTTTTAGGTGTGAATTAAAGTTTTTTAATTCTAAAAAACATACTATGTTTTAAGTAAAGAAAAACGTGAAAAATACATAAAAATCTGGAAAATATAAACATAAAAACTCGGTAAGAAGTATACGCAATTATTTGTAAAAATACGTTTCTGGGAAACCTAAGCCTTAAAAAATAGCTTGGTATGATAAATGCGTGAAAATACGTAAATACACGCAAGTTCTTATCATACGACTTTTATATACGAATTTTACCGTATATTTACCTAAATATATATATACCTATATAGAGGCTTAACTATTTTTAGGCTTTCGGGTTAGTAGGGTGTGTACAAAATGGATTGGTCCTCTGTCTATAAATAATATACAGTCATATTATTTGTTTTATTTAGGAAAAGGCGCTCTGAAGACGTGGCCAGGATTCAAAAAGGTCTACTTTGTTACCCCACTCGCCGAAGCTAATAACCGATAGAATGGATTCCTTGGTCGGGGATGATGAAAGGTAATCTCAATCTAGAATACTGCAATTCTTACGTAATGTACAGGGTGTCCCAAAAAACATGGGAATTCAGTGACGAATTCGATATCGTCTTTTCAAATAATTCTTCGATTTTGTATAGTGATACCTACTGAGAAAGCTGTAATCTGTAAGAGTTTCGTCTGCTATGTTTACATTTTGTTTGTTTATGTTTTGACTGCAACCGGTTGTACTTAGTAAAACAAGAAAATTACAGTATACAAACAGAGTAAACTTGTCCATATTCACTGTTCATCTTGCGGAGACATTATAGACACATCTTTTCAGTCTTTTACC